>NC_142934.1:98969995-98994995 GCF_046866305.1 Octopus bimaculoides | reverse complement strand
GTACACACACATACACACACACACACACATGAATACATACATATAGACAGACAATCAGACAGACAAAGAAGAAAGTTAATCAAAAGATTACAGATTGAAATCATCACCGGAACTGTAAAAGTTTGTAAAACTTTTCACAAGCTTAGTAGTTAAGACAGTGTGTGCATGTCTAGACATGCAACTATATGCATGAGAATACATACATAATACATACAAATCTGCACATGCACTGACTCAAAATACTGCACAAGTACACACATACATACAAAAATACCCTACTCACGTTGAAATTCCAATGAAGAAACCTTGGATCTAAGTTAGAAACCGGCTCTTTCTCAACTGGAAAGAAATCTTGAAATAAAGCTATATAATGACATACATACTACATACATGCATACGTACGTACATACATACATCCTAGAAAACATGCCCAAAGAAGTCACACAACTCTACCGCAACGTATCATCAGATGAAGGAATGAGCCTATATGAGCAAATGATTATGCATGGATATGTTAATAGAAAGCTCCGTGATGATAGTAAAATCGATCATCAAAGCAGTTTATTATGGACCAATAGCCGGATTACTACCTCCTACTTTGAAGGGTATGCGCTTGCAATCCAGGAACCGGAAATATCAACCAAATACCTGAAGCACAAAAGGGACAGAGATTCAGGAAAAGCAGTAAAATGTGACAAACGATGCAGACTTTGTGGCGTTCACACTGAAGAGATCACCCACATCATAAGCAGTTGTCCGAAAATGTCATCACGGTACTATCTACCGATGAGACATGATTTTGTAGCTAGGACACTCTGTAATGAAATCCGTCGGAAGGATAATCCCGAGGGCAAAGAAATAAGAACCCACAATATAGTAGAAGCTATAGCCACTCATAGTAAAAAGGAATACTGGTGGAATGTACCAGTGAAGACCTCAATAAAATGTAAGCAGACCTTATGTAATGATTTGGGATACAGAAGAGAAACTGTGCACGGTTGTAGAAAATGATGTTAACACAAAACGGAAGATCAGTGAAAAAGAGAATACCTATGCCGGACTACTGATAAATCTGCAGTTACTCTATCCAGATTACAAGTTCAGATTTATACCTGTAATTATTGGGGCCCTGGGATATGTAACACACTGCCTAAATACTAATCCTGAGAAATTAGGCTCCTCAAAACCAGAAAGGAGAAAGCTAATTCGAAGACTACAGATCCAATGCATCACTGGAACTGTAAAAATCTGTAAAACTATATGCAACTATATGCATGAGAATACAGACATAAAACATAGAAATCTGCAGATACATACATACATACATACATACATACATACATACATACATACATACATACATACAAGCAAGCAAACAAAAATACCCTGTTGTTGATGTTGAAACATAAAAATTGATGTTGAAATTCCAATGAAGGAGCCTTGGATCTATCTGCGATAGTCTGTTCAATAGAAGTAATACACACACATGCATGTATATTGTATACGTTGGGTGCACGACTTCTGTTGTGTTTAGGACACTCCACAGATTATCATAGATAAGTGTAGTGATTACGTAACTGCTATACTAAGAAAGTATAGTAGTTGTATAAATACAGAACAAATATTGCAGAAATTATAATAAGCACAAGTTATTATTATTAGTTCCTACGTACGTTTCACCGTTATGGTTGCTTGGAACCCTGCAACGGATGTTTCAAATGCATTTGGATGCTTAACCAGAACAGATCGAAAGGGAAAACTTTTTTTGCGTTAAATTACAGAAGACTAATCTCAAGAGTTCTTTGTCTTCTTTTCTTTTCTTTTTTGTCTCCTTCTTTCTTTCTATTTCCAATCTTTCTTTCTACGTTTCTCTTTCACTCTCCCAGCCTCTTGTTTTTTAGTTCATTTTTTTTTACCTTTCTCTACTAATGGTTTCCTTTGTATTTCCCTATGAAAATAGTTATAGAATGCCTCACCATCTACCGAACTCCTGACTTTAGTTCTCTGGAATTTAATGCAATAACATATTTCTTGTTGATTTGTTCTGGTTAAGCATCGCAATGCAGTTTAAGCATTCGATGCCGGGTTCCAAGCAACCATATTGGCTAAACGTACGTAGGAACTAATAAAATAAACTTGTACTTATCGCAATTTTTCATTCACAAACACACTACACACACCACACACACAAACACACACACACACACACACACATACATACACCACACACACACACACACACACACACACACACATACATACATATATATATATATATATATATATATATATATATATATATATATATATATGTTAAACAATATGGTAAAAATTAGATATTAATTAATATCAATTTAATACTAGGCAACCAGCACATTAAAAGAATCAGGGAGATTCAGAAAAATTATCTGAGATCTCAAAGGATTATTGTATATGTACATATAAAAATATATATAAAGGAGGCCACTAGGTGGACTGCCAATGTGCTAGAAGAAGATCACTGTGGCCTCCTTTATATATATATATATACATATATATATATATATATATATATATATATATATATATATATATATATATATATATATATATATATATATATATATATATATATAACAAATAGTAAATGAGTATATGCATATATACGTACAGGTATGTGCGTACCGACATCCACCTGTATGTATAGGTGCATATCTGGGTACAGGACATTGCAAACAAACGTAGACGAGAAAACACACGAGCCGCATAGAGAACACAGATATAAGGCAGGGAATTGCCAATTAGTAATAAAATTAATAATTAACAATTTTGCCAAGTAGTTCAGTATGAAAAAAACCTTTATCGGTAAAACCATTTATAATCATAAATATATAGGGCTTAGCATGAGATGCTTCACCAACATACTGAAATTTAGAAATAGCAGTCAAAGAACTACTGATTCTAAACTACAGCCATCCGTTAGAAAAAAATTGTAGTTTAGAATCAGTAGTTCTTTGACTGCTATTTCTAAATTTTCAGTATGTTGGTGAAGCAACTCATGCTGACCCCTATATATTTATGATTATATATATATATATATATATATATATATATATATATATAATGGTTCAGGCTTATATCTATAACAGTTTCTATAAACATTTGTATTTTCCGACATATATACAGCAAAGGATGACGATGACGGTGACGATGACGACGATGAGGGTGGTGGTGGTGGTGGTGGTGGTGGTGGTGGTGGTGGTGGTGGTGGTGGTGGTAATAGTGATGATGATGATGATGATGATGATGACGGCTGTGATGACGACAACGTCAGTGATGACAATGAGGGTTAACAACATGTAAGAGTACATCCTTGTTCCACGCACGTTAGCATCCCACCAATAGCATCCGTCGCTTGACCTAAGCTATATTCCGCTCCCTCCATCCATCCCGTATCCCTCCGACCTGTTGCCGAATCGTTTGCTTTTTCTCTGTTGTTTTTTAATGCACTGACTGTTACCATGCACTTGAGTCGGTACATGCGCGAGTGTATGTGTGCCTGTGTGTGTGCCTGTGCGTGTACGTGTGTGTGTGTGTGTAGTACATGTTTGTGTATAACCAACAACGACCTCAACAACAATATAACTTAATCTCTCTGGGCCAGCTTTAAACGCAGTCTAGCAACTATCAGAAAACATTTCATTTAACATGAACTGTAAACAAAGAAAAACAATGCTTAATTAGGGTGTTAATAGTGGTGGTGGTAGTGGTGGTGGTGGTGGTGGTGGGTAGGTGTCCTTGAGGTTACAATCGTCAATACTCAGCTGCGTCTATTTAAACTTCTCCTATTACACTGAAGCTCGTGGCAGGTTTCTTTCTAGTGATAACCTCACACAGCGAAAATAACACTTAGTATTTCTTATTATAATCTTTACATTAAACCCACCTTAATTCGCGTCAGCTCAACTTGACTCGCCTTCTGTATTTTTTTCCCTGGTTTTCCTAGACCAGTGGTTTTCAAACGGTGTCCATGTGGCCCCTGAACGTCCATATAAGATATTTGGGGGTTCCATGCAACAAAATAGTAAATTGAGAATCCACAATAGTATTTTAAAGACTCCTGAAAAAATTTGCTTTATCAGATGTATGTATTGGTATGTGTGGAGGCGCAATTGCCCAGTGGTTTGGGCAGCGGACTTGCAGTCATAGGATCGCGGTTTCGATTCCCAGACCGGACGTTGTGAGTTTTTAGTGAGCGAAAACACCTAAAGCTCCACGAGGCTCCGGTGGGGGATGGTGGCGAACCCTGCTGTACTCTTTCACCACAACTTTCTCTCACTCTTTCTTCCTGTTTCTGTTGTGCCTGTAATTCAAAGGGTCAGCCTTGTCATACTGTGTCACGCTGAATATCCCCGAGAATTACGTTAAGGGTACACGTGTCTGTGGAGTGCTCAGCCACTTGCACGTTAATTTTACGAGCAGGCTGTTCCGTTGATCGGATCAATTGGAACCCTCGACATCGTATGCGACGGAGTGCCAACAACAACAATTGGTATATATTGCAAGAAATATCGCTTTTACGCTTTTACTCTTTTACGCGTTGCAGTCATTTGACTGCGGCGATGCTGGAGCAGCACCTTTAGTCGAACAAATCGACCCCAGGACTAATTCTTTGTAAGCGTAGTACTTATTCTATCGGCCTTTTTTGCCGAACCACTATATTACGGGAACATAAACACACCAACATCGGTTGTCAAGTGATGGCGGGGGGACAAACACAGACACACAAACACACACACACAAACAGACATACATACATACATACATATATATGTATGCATGTATGTATGTATGTATGTGTATATTAGACAAAATGAGATAACAAAGCCAAGGGTGTGAGGAGTTTTCAGGACATTTATAAGGAAAAAGATAAAGATATAGATATAGATATAGATAGCTGTTTCTGGGATATTATGGATACCTCTTCTTTAGAGACGATGTAAGATGGTTATATAGAGGTAAATATTTGAGTTCGAAATAAGGAATTATTATGGAAAAGGTGGACATGGAGAATATAGAGGGAAATAGGAGAATGAAAGTAGAAATAAAAATATAAAATATATAAAGACCATTTCACATCGTCTCTGATGAAGGGATGTCCATATCTTTTTCCTTATAAATGTCCCGAAAACTCCTCACAGCCTTGGCTTTGTTATCTCATTTTGTCTAATATATATGCATGCAAATAAAAGACCCACATTAGACTCCTCACTCGTATCACTATCGAACCAAGAGTTTAACTACGGTCTGTCCATAGCACTTAGCGTTACCTGCTACTCTTTGGGTTTTCTAGATACCAATACCTCTCATATATATGGGCTTCTTTCAGTTTCCGTCTACCAAATTCACTCACGAGGCTTTGGTCGACTCGAGGCTATAGAAGACACTTGCCCAAGGTGTCACGCAATGGGACTGAGCCTGCTTTGTGAATGTAATTGGTAAACGAAAACTGTGTTGAAGCTCGTCGTATGTACATATATATGCATGTGTGTAAGTTTGTGTGTACGTGTGCGTGTATATATGTATGTGTATTCGTGCGTGTGCGTGTATGTGTGTGTATGTGTGTGTATGTATGTGTGTTTATGTGTGGATGTGTGCGCGTGTGAGTTCATGTCTTTTTGCCTGCATTTGTCCCATCGTTCCTGCTTGACAACCGGTGGTGGTTTGTGTACATTCCTGCCACCTAGCGGTTCGACGCAAGAACCCAATAGAATAAGTACCAGGCTTTTAAAAAAATAACTACTGCAGGCGATTTTTTCTATTCATATCCTTTCAAAGCAGCGCCCCAGAAAAAGATAAAAATATGTAAATTTTACACTTAAGAGATTTTGTCCTTATTTCATTTGCATCGGCATAATTGTATGAATCTGGATTCAGTTCTCTTTTATCAAGTTCGTGCGGACTTTTATGCTAGCTCCTGCGGAGGGCTAGTTGTTCCTGCGACACAAAACTAAAGAGAGCTAAATAGCATGACTATAATACGTCTAAAATGACTATATGTCCCAAGTCGAATTGCAACTCTTGGCCAGTTTGTCCCAAATTTCTTATTTCGACGCAAAATTAACGAAGCGAATCTCATTTATCTCCCACTTTGGTCTCTGACGTCATCTTACAAATGCCAACCAGGATGGTGTAAATCAGCCAAGATTTACCTGCTAGAAATAGCAATCCAAATGCTTTTAAATCAGATCCCAATGCTGGTTGTTCTAAACCAAATGAAGGATAGACTTTCAATCCCGAGATCATCCTGATTCCAAAAAGTTATAATATGTCTATGTAGAGCAAATATAGACTGGGATACAGGGGTTCCAGACGGACGGACAGAATTTCGCGTATACCATTATAAAAGACAAACTCGGAGAATTGTATGAATCAAAAGGTATATCTGTAGATCACAGTGAAGTAGGATAAAGATCCTTCTTGCGTTATATAGACCCATAGGGCCGGTTTCCTTATTTCTAAGGCGTATATATAAACCCTGCACAGATAGAATGCTGGTCCGTCGCAGGATTACTCATTTTTCCGAGCTATTAAAGTGCAGCAACGTGAAATGAAATGTTTTACTCGAGAATACAACGCATCGCCTGGTAATGGAATCAAAACCACACTCTTACGATCATGAGTCCAACACCCTAATCACTAAGCCACGCAACTCGGCTATTATAGTCAACATAAGAATTTCCAAATTTTTAGAAGATCACGAAAGCTGGAACAAAGAAGTTATCAAAGTTTATTAAAACAAGTGTAATTGATTTCACTATTCATAACTTTTTTTGTTTATTCTTTTCTGATTCCTCAAACGACATCTGCTTTTTATGCATCGAATCATTAGCTATGTATTTTGTAATTGCAATTTTTCTCTCACAATACTACATGTGATTCAATTAAAAGTAATAATAATAATAAGGATTTCAAATTTTGGTGACAGACCAGCAAGATCGGGGAGGGTATATGTCAATTAAATTGACCCCAGTGTTCAACTGGTATTTATTTTATCGATCTCGGAAGGATGAAAAGTAAAGTCGACCTCAGCGAAATTTGAACTCGGAGAGTAAAGACGGGCGAAGTACTGCTAAGCATTTGTCCCGGCGTGTTAACGTTTCTGCTAGTTCGCTGCCTTTAAAAGTAGTAATCCTTTCTACTATAGGCACAATGCCTGAAATTTTGGAGGAGGGGACTAGTCGATGTAATTGACCCCAGTGTTTCACTGGTACTTTATTTATCGACCCCAAAAGCATGAAGGGCAAAGTCGACTGCAGCGGAATTTGAACCTAGAACGTAAAGACGGACGAAATACCGCTAAACATTTTGCCAACGATTCTTTTTTCTTTATTGCTCACAAGGGGCTAAACATAGAGGGGAGAGACAAGGACAGACAAAGGGATTAAGTCGATTACATCGACCCCAGTGCGTAACTGGTACTTAATTTATCGACCCTGAAAGGATGAAAGGCAAAGTTGACCTCGGTGGAATTTGAACTCAGAACGTAACAGCGGATGAAATACCGCTAAACATTTCGTCCGGCTTGCTAACGATTCTGCCAACTCGCTGCCTTAAAAGTAATAAGTAATCCTTTCTGTTAGAGGCACAAGGCCTGAAATTTTGTGGGAGGGGATGAGTCGATTACATCAATTCAAGTGCGTAACTCGTACTTAATTCATCGACCCCAAAAGGATGAAAGGCAAAGTCGACCTCGGTGGAATTTGAACTCAGGATGTAGCGACCGGTGAAATAATGCTAAGCATTTCGGCCAGCATGCTAACGATTCTGCTAGCACGCCACCTTAAAAGTAATAACGATAATAATGGTTCATTCTAATTTTGGCACAAGGCCAGACATTTGTGGGCAAAGGGATAAGTCAATTATATGAACCCCAGTATTCAACTGGTACTTATTTTATCATCCTCGAAAAGATGAAAGGCAAAGTCGATATTGGCGGGATTTGAACTTCAACCGCAAAACCAAAACCACTGCTGCAAAGCTCCATCTTGGGCGTATGTTTTCTACTCTGGTCTCCCACCGTACAACGCTTTGTGCCCGTCATATATATATATATATATATATATATATATATATATATATATATATATATATATATATATATATATATATATATATATATATATATATATATATATATATATATATATATATATATATATATATAAAATTTGTTTACAGGAAATGTTTTGAATATGCAAATGAAGCTCCTATTCCATTATTCCGGCTACAGTCTAATGGTGCTGACTGGTGAATCAGGTTTGTGGGGGGGGGGGGGTTGCATTAAATGTTTATAAATTCCATCCAAAAGATATTATTATTATTATTATTATTATTATTATTATTATTATTATTATTATTATTAGAGGGTGAATATACATATATATATATATATATATACATACACACACATACATACATGCATATATATATGGTGTACTCCAGCATGGCCGCAGGTCAAATGACTGAAACAAGCGAAATAAAATTAAAGAATATATATGAGCGTGTCACCACCACCATTTGATAATGGTGTTGGTTTGTTTGCATTCCCCTAAGTTCGTAACACAGCGGTTCGGCAAAAGGAAGCCGACAGAATACAAAATAAGAATAAGTACTGAAGTCGATTTGATCCGCTAAATCCTTCAATGCGGTGCCCCAGCATGGCCGCAGTCCAACGACTGAAACAAGCAAGCGATGAAAGATACCAGCAGAATGGACTGGTATTTCTAACTGCTCTTAAAGCCGCGATTTGGCGTTCACACTGGCAAGTCACTTCAGTTGATGTAACTACTGTTGTTGTTGTTGCTGCTGCTTCAGTTGTTAATGTTCTTGTCGTTGTTGTTGTCACTATTATTGATATAGTACGTGTTGCCTGACAAGTAGTCAGGTGCCATTAACTCTCAGTTAAAGTACAACTTCCGATTTTGTCCCGTGAGATAAAGAGATATGACAATTACGATCGTCTCATGCGACCCCTACTGCCTACTAATAAAGGGTCTGTACCAGGATGAATCTGGTGTAGTATTTTTTTACACTATTTTACTCATGAGAAGAAATTATAATCAGGACCTCATAGAAAAGAAATATCTGTAACTGTATACTTGTGAATGAGTATGTGTGTATGTGTGACGATGAGTATATACGTGTTAATGTGTGTTTGTGAGGTAAAGTGAGGTAAGTGGGGGTGTACTTTTATAAAGTATTTTAATTGCGACGATTTGTATACTTTATAATTTTGAAGTATTTTAATTAAAATTTATCAGTGTAGACGCAGGCGAGACTGTATAGTAAGAAGTTGCTTCCCAACAACATAATTCCAGTTTCAGGCCCACTGCGTGGCACCTGAGCAAGTGCTTTCTACTATAGCCCCGGGTCGGCCAAAGCCTTAAGAGTGGTTTTGATAGCAAGAAACTGATAGAAGCCCGTCATATATATTTGTGTGTGTGTGTGTGTGTGTGTGTGTGTGTGTGTTTGAGTTGAGGAGCTGTATTGGTTTGCTTACGTCCCCATAATTTATCGGTTCGGCAAGAGTAACCGTACAATAAGTACCACCAGACTCAAAAGCATGTACTGAAGCCGATCTTTTCAACTAAATCCTTCAACGCAGAGCCCCAGAATGGCTGCTGTCCAATGACTGAGACAAGTAAAAGCTAAAGAGTATAACATTATGCAAGCAGGCGGGCATGCATAGATACACGCTTAGGTCACTATGTTTTCTCTCTCTTTATTCCTTAATGTTCCACTAACTACACTTTTGAAAACAGTGTGTTTCATTTCGTGGTTTGTATTTATATGTGTGCGTGCATGTGTGTGTCTGTATGTGCATATGTGTGCATATGTGTGTGTATGTATACAAATGTGAAATGTTACAGTATATCACCGTTTATAATTAGCGACTTCTTTTTTCCCATTTTCTTCAGGTACTAAAATGAGTAAATGATTTTAAAACGTGATTTAGTGACAACCATGGATAACTTACCGACTTAATAATAGAAATATGTGAGAGAATGCCTAAACTCCAAGACCTACTTCTGTCTTAGTCACAGAATAGTGACCAAAGCGATTCGCAGGGAAAGAAATATAACCGTGTGTGTGTTTGTGTGTGTGTGTACACCGCTCGCTGCCTTGTCTTATAATAACGGTATTTTACCTAAAATAGCTTGTAATTTTAGCACGTGTTGGTAGAGAGAAGTGTCACCAAACCGGTTTCGGTCCCCAGGTGTAGCTATTTCATAAGTCTGAGGCGCTATGCTTATGTCAGGTATGAGTATTAGTGTTCCTTCAAGTGTTACCTTTAGTCCAGTTAGATTGTTTTCGATTTCAAACCGTGCCAAAAATAATTTCCGGTATCTGTTGCTTTGACGGATTTGTAGGTGGGCGTGGGGATATATGGCGTGCTTAGGTGTTTTTAGATCTAATACTATCCACCTTCCTCCTGATCTGACTCCAGGTGATTCTTCCAGAAGGAGGATAAGAGTCAGACAGAAAGAAAAACTTAAACAAAGGAGGCGAGCTGGCAGAACCGTTAGCACGCGGGGCGAAATGCTTAACAGTATTTCGTCTAAAGCCACGTTCTGAGTTCAAATTCCGCCCAGGTCGACTTTGCCTTTCCTCCTTTCGGGGTCGATTAAATAAGTACCAGTTACACACTGGGGTCGATATAATCGACTTAATCCGTTTTACTGCCCTTGTTTGTCCGCTCTGTGTGTAGCTCCTTGTGAGCAGTAAAGAAATAAGAAAGAAAGACTTAAACAAAAAGAATAGATCCCAGTACAGAACTGGTACTTAATTTATCGAATTCGGAAGTTTTTTAAATGTAGGAGACAGCTACTGTGCGGAGTGTGAAAGAGATCCTCAAGTGAGTTTGTATCTACACAAACCATATTTTTTTCCAATCTGGTGAAGGAGATAAACTCTAGGGGATAAAAGAGCTCTTCATTTACGGTTGCCCCCATCAACTTTGGGATGCTGGAAATGAAGACAATAAATTGATAACTGACATAGGCACTGTCTGGTGTTTCCACGGATAAGCTGAAATCCTCGTAAACATTGAATAGTTAGATGAAGAGTGAAGTTATCTACCGAACATACTGCAAAAGGAAAATGGAAAGGAGGCCGTGGAAATAGTCCTTGTTGAACGAAAATGACCGGTGAAATTTTTCGATATTTATCAGCTGCATGCGGGTACAGTTGATAAATATCTTGACTGTGAGTGGACATTGCATTTTTAGTTGTGATCTTCATAGTAAGAGACTAGAAGGTTCTATTACAGTTTGATGGAATAAGAAACTCTGTACATTGTACTATGTAGGAAGCATCTTTTGCTTTCCTCATGATCTAATTATCTTAGGCATTGACGCAAAACAGGGACAACTACCCAGCTGCTAGCTGTTGTCCATACTAATTGACTTTGATATAGTTTGTTTGTAGGTAAAGGCGAGATTTTGATGAAGAGAAATATTAAACCAAGATTTATATACATTATTTACATTATTTACATTTGACGGATATTTGTCCTCATCTTGTTTGTTGTTAACACAAAGTTTCGGCTGATATACCCTCCAGCCTTCAACATATGGCGTAGTGGTTAAGAGCGCCGGCTACTAACCCCAAGACTCCGAATTCGATTCCAGGCAGTGACCTGAATAACAATAATAATAATAATAATAATAATAATAATAATAATAATAATAACATCGAAAAATACCTTAGGAATAAGAACCCAGGTTCGAAATTTCCCCAAGACACCTGAAGAAGGCTGGAAGGTATATCAGCTGAAACGTTGTGTTAACAACTTACAAGATGAGGACAAATATCCGTCAAATGTAAATAATGTATATAAGTCCTCATCTCTTAAATATAGAACTGCAAGATTTATATTTTGGCACTAACTATTTCGTCTATCTGAGCTGGCTTTTCTACAGACCACCGCAACAATAAAAATAAAACAAGATTAAACTACCTATCGTAAGTTGGTCTTACAGCAATTAGAAAAAAAAAAAAACGAGAATATATTATTATGTCATTGACAAGATTTGAACCGAAACTCATGCAATTTTTGTGTGTGTGTGTATGTGTGTGTGTGTGTCTGTCTGTCTGTTGTTTTAGTTAGAATTTCACCGGTTTCAGTCTTTAATTTGTGGCTACATTGGTGTAGCACCACTAAGAAATTTCTTAGAGGATCAAATGGAATATTCCGGAAAGAGATGCAATTCATTTTATAAAAGAAAGACGTTTCCAGTTTTGAAATCAGTTTATTGGGTCAGTTTATTAACTGTCATGCACGAAACTCTCTTCCCTTAAGTCAATTTTATAACTTTCTCCCGATTAAAGGAGCATATAGATATTTGTGGGTGGGGGTACATTTACGTAGTATGCATATCATATATGTACATATGTATGTGTGTATGTGTGAGTGTATATATACATATGTATATAAATATACGCACACACACACATATATATGTGTGTGTGTGTGTGTGTGTGTGTGTACTAGGCATCGTCATAACTATACAATGTAGAGGGACAAATTGGAGCGTTACATAAACACACATGTTATAAAGACATATATACAAACATAAAGCACGTACATACCCACATATTCATGTATATATATATATATATATATATATATATATATATATATACATATATATATATATGTATGTATATATATATTGGCATGTGCGTGTGCTTGTGCGTGTATGTGTGACTATATATATATATATATACATATATATATATATATATATATATATATATATATATATATATATATATATATATATATATATATATATATATATATATATATGTATGTATGTATGTATGTATATATGTACAAATAGGTTGTACACACTTAAAAGCTGCACTTAGATGTGAAGTGGTCTTGTTTAGGCTTTTTGAACCACTCGAAACTTCTGTGATAGTATACATTCTTTAAAACATTTGTCGAGTTAGCAGTCTTTAACATGGCAATAGCCAAGACTTATTCAGAAAAAATATTTTTCTGGTAATAAGCAGCACGTAAGACTTACATGCGAATTTACATATATACAAGCCTCTGTGTACGTGCGTGCGTTCGTACGTATGTACGTGCGTGCGTTCGTACGTATGTACGTGCGTGCGTTCGTACGTACGTACGTGCGTGCGTGTGTGCGTGAAACGGTGTCTGTGTGACAGAAACAGTCAATGCAAATGAGAAAAGGAGTCATGCAGACAGATAGAGAATATAAGAGCAATTTGAGTGCATGATGTTCTACTGCCTCTGAGACAGAGTATTCTAAGCGTTAATAGGGTAAATGTTTACTGTGAGAATTGAAAGCTTCAATTCCTCACAGCGACCAGCTTTTATTTTTCAATCCCATCCTTGGAATGAAACCACTGCTCACTGTGAGGCATTGAACGTTCCAATTTCTTCAGCATACATACATACTTACATACTTACAGACAGGTAGATAGATAGATAGATAGATAAATAGATAACTTTCTTTTATTAGCCATACAGGGCTGCACACAGAGCGGACAAATACAACTGTAGAGCTTTTCTTTAAGAAAAGAAAAAAAACAAATCCGATCAAAAGGGATCGGTAGGGGCAAAAAAGAAAGAAAAAGGGGGGGGTATCGTATATCACAGAAAATGTCAATTGTGTAAAATGGGGTAACATTAGGTTTATCCATGGAGAGAAAAGCCTTCGGAAAAGACCATGGTAACCTCAGCAGGGAATAGACACATGAGAGCGAAGTGCTCTCTCTCTCACTCTCTTTTTTTTAATTTTTTTTTTTCTCGATTTATAGGATCATGCTCAAAGAGGTATCGTCACTCGCACGCACCATCTTTGCTACATTCACCCACCTTTTAATGAAACTTTCACGAGACAAAAACTGTCTCTCTACTCTCACCTTCCTTTTCAAGTGATACTTGCAAAAGTTGATGAGCGATTGGCCAGAGAGGTAAGTTTTCGTCTCTAATCCTTTCGCTCGGGTCCACCACACACATTCTTTCACCATGGCCACCAGTATGATGAACACTGCCTTGCCTTCCCTGTTGAGGGACGGTGGTGGAGCAATTTGCACAATAGACTCGGCTGACAGGCGGGCTCGTCCCACACGTGACAACAGCCGTTCGGCAGAAGCCCACAGGTCGGAAATCTTTGGACACTGCACGAGTGCGTGCAGAACGGTTTCGTCGCTCTGACCGCATCTCGGGCATGTCGGTCCGGTGTGTCTCGAACCGTGTCTGTAAAGCTTATCCCGAACGGGTAATGCTTCTCGATAGATAGATAGATAGATAGATAGATAGATAGATAGATAGACAGATAGACAGATAGACAGATAGACAGATAGATAGATAGATAGATAGATAGATAGATAGATAGATAGATCGTTCAAGAGATAGATCATAAAGGGCGATTTCTGGAATCCCGGAAGACGTTTCAACAGCAGGTAGGATAGATAAATCATTTAAATAAATTATTTAACATGTTACGAATAGAAAATTGACGCACAGATTGACAGGTAGATTGAAAGGCAGAAGGTCGGCCGGCGTCCGGCCGGCCGGACGCCGCCGCGTACCCGCAGATTGACAGGGTGATAAAAATCACACAACGTTATATACTGTGTGTGTATATATAAATATATATATGTGTGTGTGTGTGTGTGTGTGTGTGTGTGTGTGAGAGAGAGAGAGAGAGTAAAAATAAATACAAAAAAAGGGGTTTTGTATGATTGTGTATAGAGGAATATATTATTTTGTTTAAAAGAGTTCCAACACTGTCTGTTTTTTATGTTTTATTTATATTCCTGCAAAACCAATGTGGGATATAGAATATGGAATATACAATATATAATATAATATACAATATATAATATAAAATAAAAATGGAGGGTACAATGAAATAAAGTATTGAATGTCTTATTGAATATATGGAATATGTCTTATTGAATAGATGACATATTGAGTGTTCAATATAAAGGATTAAATATATAAAGGCGAATACGTATTTTCTATACCTTGTGGTATTTCATCATGGCCGGTATGACAGACTTTAACAGTCTGTTAAAGTCTGTCATACCGGCCATGATGAAATACCACAAGGTATAGAAAATACGTATTCGCCTTTATATATTTATATATTTAATCCTTTATATTGAACACTCAATATTTCATCTATTCAATAAGACATATTCCATATATTCAATAAGACATTCAATACTTTATTTCATTGTACCATCCATTTTTATTTTATATTATATATTGTATATTCCATATTCTGTATCCCACATTGGTTTTGCAGGAATATAAATAAAACATAAAAAACAGACAGTGTTGGAACTCTTTTAAACAAAATTATATATATACATATATATATATATATATATATATATATATATATATATATATATATATATATATATATATATTGGAGAATTCACGAAAAAACAACAGACGAAGACAGGCGGTGTAAACAACAAATGGATGTATTAGTATAACGCTCGGGAATAGAGAAAGCCTTTAACATTTCGAGCCTACGCTCTTCAACAGAAAGGAATGCAGAAAGAAACAAGGAGAGAAAATAAATATATGTGTATTGGTCAGCGATCTATCATATATATATACATATATATATATATATATAGTTGGCCGGAGAGAAACTCCCTTTCTTGGTAATGGGATACGCTGTCGCACGTTTCTGAAGAACGTTGTAGATGTGAGAAATTCAAATGTTTGGAAAGGATAGCGACTGGTATCGAGACTATTTGTATGTGGAAAATGGGGTACTTGGCGTATAGCTTGATTCTGCAAGCCCTCCCTGCCACTACTCCTCACACGAGCCACCTCTCCCTCTCTCTCTCTATATATATATATATATTGCTCTCTCTCTTTCTCTCTATCTTGTTCTCTTTCCCTCTCTCTCTTGCTCTCTCTCTCCTTTCTCTTGCTCTCTTTCTCCCCTCCCCCTCTCTCTCTCTCTAAGTAATTCATATCTCATGCCACCTCTCACATTAACCCTTCCCTCTCGACCCTCCTCTCTCATAACCTACACTTCACTTTCTATATCTCTCATTCACTGCAATCTCCTCTCATCTATTTCCTGTCTCCTCCTCCTTTTAACCTATTCACTTCTTCACACTTCAATCGTCCATTACATCACTTTACAACTCTATCAAAGCAGCTTTGTCGGAAACTTCAGACTTTTTATTTTTTCATTCCTCACAACAGCCAAGCTTACCAATTACTAAAGTTTAGTGAACCTCTTGACTTCGCTTATTTGGCTAATGTTTCTAATGTGATTAATGATTTTTGTTTCATGCTTATAAACGCAAATCAAAAACGACTGCATCGCTCTGATGACAAAAGTTTCAAAGTGGTATCCGTATCAGCGACTGCAGTTTTGTGTACCAAAGATGGTACCTCCCTCACGTTTTAGTCGAACAGCATATAATTCCATCTAAAGATAGCTATGGATCATTGAAATGTGAAGCTCAACTTGATCGGTGTATCAAATGTTTACCTGTTTCATAAGGGCATATATATTAATTGTTTAGTCTTTAAGTCAAAATCTGAAAGCCGAGTTTTAACGAAATGAAGTTATTTTTCTCGCGTTATCAATAAATCTTTGTGAAATATCAGCACTTATATTGTGGTTCTTTTAATTTGCTTTTACTGACATCAGAATTAAGTTAATTGGGCTGCGTTTACATTTTAAAAAAAGGCAATTAAATAAGTGCCCATTATACTTGTATTTTGGACCAGGTTGATTTATCAACTCTGATTTCTGCTAGCAATAGTATAAACAAAAAATGCTGGTTTCAAATTTTGGCACAAGGCCAGCAACTTCGCGGAAGGTGTTAGCTGATTACATCGGCCCCAGTGCTATACTAGTACTTGTTTTATCGACCCCGAAAGGATGAAAGACTGACGAAATACTGCTGAGCATTTTTCCCCACTTACTGCTAACTATTCTGCCAGATCGCTACCTTAAAAACAAAAAATATTAACATCAGGTTCTTTTTTCTATTTCCAGTCATAAATTAACGTACTGTATGATTATTCAATTTAACAATATTGCAATCTTACAGCATTTTAAGCATCAATTAATATTTCCATTTCAAGTTTCTTCCATCATACATTCATACTTATACTACAAGAAAAAAACCACCCGAGAGGCTGATTTTATTAGTATAAAAATGGAGCCAAAAGTTCTTTCTTTTAACTCACTCACTCTCCCTCCCTCCTCCTCTCTCTCCTCCTCTCTCTCTCTCTCTCTCTCTCTCTCTCTTTCTCTCTCATTCGTTTTTATTTTTTGTTTATCGTCTTTTCTTTCTGTCCTTTCACTTTCGTTCTTGGTCGATTATACGCCATAGTTGCCTTTTATTATTTCTGTACACAAGACGGACACCGCCCATGCTATGATGTTAATTTTTCAACCAAATTAGACAATTGATTAGAACGTATTTACATTCTTGACAACTGTTTTATCTCCTAAATGATCCAAAAGTATACATCTTACTATATTGTTGCTAATGTGTAACCAAAATTTTAAACAACATTTGAAACAATCTAAACATATTAGAAAAATATTTAAAATTCCAATTTTGATATATTTTAGGTAACAAGTTGCTTTCATTGTCTATTTTGAACATTATCTTGGCTCAAAATACACATCTCATTCTCTCCAACTCTGATCCACTGTGTTCACTGACTTTATTTCTTTCTTCCACCTTTAAACTTAGATGCACTTCTTAGTTACTTCAACCAGCGTGTCTAATTTACATTTAGATTTCAGATTATTGTCAAATGTAATGCTTATGTAATCAAATTGTTTTGAAATAGTCATGCATAACATGGGATCTTTGAAATCATGATGATGTGATTGTTTATTTTTAGAATGACATTGTAGGGTAGGTGTGAGAGGCCAGATCTAGCCAATTTGGGCATAAAACTGGTACAATATTTGGGCCGGCTGATTTAAATGCTAATCGGTAAGCTATCGTGACAATATTGTTATGACAATTATAATGTTAAAGAACTGGATGATATAACGTTTACCTATAGCTAGAGGAGTAAATCAAAGTGTTTTAACATTTCACTATCTATCTATTTCGATCTTTCTTATTTGTGTTTAAAAGTTATTTCATGAATTCTTTCATTTTGCTTTCATATTTTTACTAGCTTTCTATCTAAAAAAAAAAGAAAAATCTCAAAGAAAGAAATAATTTTATTGGCAGCTTGTAACAAATATATCGGTATAGTAAAAATGTCATGGCGGTCGCTTGACTAGCTAAAAGTAGCAGTCAAATTTCCTATAAGTTATATCCTTCCGTCTCAAACTAGGAAAGGTGATTTTGAGCCACATGGCACTACATATGTTATGTTAAAATGTTATGGCAGCCGTTTGACCTGCTAAAAATAGCAGTCAAATTTCCTCTGGAATAATCACATTTGTACCTTCATCTACAAAAGAGCTTCGCTGATGTTCAGCCATTTTGTTTCAAGTTGTTGAGTTATATTACTTACCATCACAGCCTTATCTTTATATGTTAGTTTTCTAGTTGCTGCTGAAATCTTGCCGAAATGCGGTTATCTCTTATCTTAACAATGAAGATAAAGAAGGAAAAGAAACTAATTAGGAAGTATTTAAACATTTGACAGGATCTTGTGTTAGGGAGGTTGGTGAAAAACAAAGAGGATGGAAGAGATGTTTTTTTTGTTTTTTTGTTTTGTTTTGTTTTTTTATCTGGTTGCATTTGGGAGATATTTCAGTGTATTTACTGCTTGTATTACGAAGGTCAAACCTAGATGTTAGGTAACATTGTGTCCAGAAGGTCTCACATGCGCAAAGCATGCTCTCCTGTCTTCTCTGGAACTTCAAATATTAACTCTCAAGAAATAAACATCAATTAACAAATAGTTTCAATCATTGGACTGCAGCTAAGCCTTGAATGACTTTAGGAGGTCAACCCGAACCCGGCATTTATATTTCTAAGTGTGGTACTTATTCTGTCAGTCTCTTTCACCGAGCCGCTAAGTGACGGTGACGTAAACAAACCAACAATGGTTGTCAGGTGGTGAGATGCAAACACACACACACACACACGGTGAATGTTTGACTTCGTTATTCAGTGTTTCCCACCAGCCTCACCACCATTATATTCAATAATAACGATAATAATAATTCTTTCTACTGGAAGCACAAGGCCTGAAATTTTGCGGGAGGGGACTAGTCGATTACATCGACCCCAGTGTTTCACTGGTATTTGTTTTATCGACCCCGAAAGGATGAAAGGCAAAGTCGACGTCGGCGGAATTCGAACTCAGAACGTAGCGACGAGCGAAATACTGCTATGCATTTCGTCCAGCGTGCTAACGATTCTGCCTGCTCACCGCCTTAATGATAATAATAATAATAATAATAATAATAATAATAATAATAATAATAATAATAATAATAATAATAATAATATTTGCTACTCTAGGCACAAGACCCGAAATTTTTGGGAAGGGGACCAGTCGAGTAGATCAACCCCATTACGCAACTGGTACTTAATTTATCGACCCCCGAAAGGATGAAAGGCAAAGTCGACCTCGGCGGAATTTGAACTCAGAACCTAGCGACGAGCGAAATACCGCTAAGCATTTCGTCCAGCGTGCTAACGATTCTGCCCGCTCGATGCCTTGACAGAGCTGGGACCTACATACACTGGAAGCTATGCCAATACTATGGAATAACAACAGAAAAAAGATGGTATAAACACACGCCAGAAAAGGTCACGGAAAACGAGAAATCAACCATACTCTGGAATATGCCAATACACACAGATAGAGAAATTAAGGCAAATAGACCAGATATAGTTGTCAAAGATCATGAAGAAAAAAAATGCTTTCTAATTGATGCATCAATACCAGCAGATGACAACGTTTCTCTAAAAGAAATGGAAAAACTTTCAAAATACAAAGACCTGGAAATAGAGATAACTCGAATGTGGAATCTAAAAACAGAAACAATTCCTATCATTGTAGGTGCCTTAGGTATAATAAAAAAATATTCAGACAAATACATAACAAAAACACCAGGACTTACAAATATATATAACATACAGAAAATTGCACTACTGGGTACTGCACACATTCTACGCAAAACACTTTCAATACAGTAACCATAAGAGCACCACAGCAAACCACAGCACATACCCAAGGCGCACAGAGCTGCGCTCGGTAGTGAAGTGAAAGCACGTTATAAAAATAAAACTACTGAACAATAATAATAATAATAATAATAATAATAATAATAATAATAATAATAATAATAATAAAATCTGTTGGTATAATTCGAGAGAGATTTGGCTGCTATTTCTAATAAGTAAAGTCCTTTATGCTGTCTAAAAAGAAATGTGGTTGGGTGAACTATATACTTCTAGTAATAAAGAGGCTTCGATTTATGTTTAGCAGACGACACATTTCCTCTTATTCTTTCGCACATAGCAGACGAAACATTTATCTATCGGTTTTAGTCTGGCGCTAGTTGATTAGAATGGGATTTTAGCCCAAACACAAATTGTTTTATTTTTTCCGCCGCTCTACCGATTCTTTTGATCATCTACAATCATATATGTGGTTAATTTTTAACAAAAACCACAATATTTTGGGGTGGAATTCATCGATTTAAGTTGACTCCAGAACTGGGTTGGTACTTTCTTTTATCGACGAATCCCTAAAGCATGAACAACAAAGCCGAGCTCGACAGAATTCGAAAAACATCGGAAAGCATTCTGTCTGCAAATCGACCACTTTCTTAAATTATGATTTTTAATAAACATCTAATTAAATTCTATTAATAATTGTCGCTATCATAGGCCCAAGGACTGATGTTTAATAGGAGAGGGATAAGTAATGAAATCAATTCTAGCAGTGGAGTTGATTCCATTGCTTAACTTTCTCATACGCTATTTTATCAATACCTGAGGGATGACAGGCAAACTTGACCTCGGCAAGATTTGAACTCAGAACGTAAAAAATCAGAACCAATTCCATAAGACATTTTGTCCAACGCTGTAACGATTTTACCAATTTACCGCTTCTAACTATTTCTAACTAGGCACACTGCCAGCAGTTTAGCGATCTAGAGTCGGTCTAATTGAGTAAATTTTCGATTAGATCGGCTCTAGTATTTGACTGCTACCTCATTTTATCGACTCAAGAAGGACAAAAGGTAAAGTTGATTGCGGCGTGACTTGATCTCAAAATGAAAGGGGTCGTAGCTAAATACCACAAGACACAGTATACTGCCACGCTAACGGTTCTGCGAATGGACCGCCACTCTTAATAATACAAATCATGACTCCTAACCGACATTTAACGTTTTAGTAATAACAACCGAATCCATATACTAAAGTGGGGAAATGGCTGTAAGTTCTAAAAAGCCGTACTCCCCCGCAGTAAGCGTTTTATTTTCTTTTTTTTACTTTTTGTTTTTTTGAAGTGCGTGACTAACTATTTCATTATGAATAGAATAAGAAGAGTCGAGTAAATAAGAAATCTTTCAACTAAGCAAATAATTTAAACTAAAATAAATAAAAAAAATAACTGTTGCCGACAAGTCTTTAATTTATTGCTTTATTATAATATTAGAGTCTCTTTGATTCCGAGATTTTCGTTTGAGTTTTAAAAGCTTTTCAAGTTATTTAGCTGAGTACATTTGAATATTTTATATATTTATTTTTTCAAATGGGAAAATAATTTCAATTAATTCCCAGCAAAAGATTTAAAAGTAAGTGGTTGTCTTGTTCTACTCTCTTCAGTGCTTCAATAGAAAGGAAAAAATAAAACATAAAAGAAAAAGAAAAACAAATTACATAATATTAATTGCTTCATGTTTAAGTTAACATTATAAGAAGAGGAATCGCCGTGGCCGAGTGAAATGAAAATGTTTATCTCTTCACTAAAGTTGTCAGGAGATCGCATCATAGTTTGTTCCTAGCAAAATACGTTTTGCTTTGAACTAGAGAACTCTAATTAGTATCTGGTAGTAAATTAACGCGGTGAGCTGGCAAAATCGTTAGCACGACGGGCAGAATACTTAGCGGCATTTCGTCCGTCTTTACGTTCTGAGTTCAAATCCTGCCGAGGTCAACTTTGCCTTTCATCCTTTCGGGATCGATAAAGTATCTACCAGTTGAATACTGGGATGGATGTAATCGACTCATCCCCTCCCACAAAACTTCAGGCCTTGTATATTTGTGTGTGTGTGTGTGTGTGTTTAAAGGTGGTGCTCCAGCATGACCGCAGTCAAATGACTGAAACAAGTAAAAGAGTAATAATAAATAAATATATATGTGTGTGGGGTGGGTGTATACGATGGGCTTCTTTCAGTTTCCGTCTACCAAATCTACTCACAAGTAGAAGATACTTGCTCAAGGTGCCACACAGTGGGACTAAACCCAAACCCATGTGCTTGGGAAGCAAGCTACCTCCAACACAGCCATGCATGTGTATCTATATTATTTATACTATGCTCTGAACATTTTCAAATGTGTAGGCAATGATTTGAGATAAAATCGGTTTCTATTTTGGCCGGGCTTGTTTAATAACTAGTACACACACACACACACACACACACACACACACACACACATACAGACACATGCAAGCGCATATACAGCTATTCTTCTGCTGCGAGGTACTCCATCGCCATCATTAAAAGCAACACCAAACCTAACTTGCACACTAAGACGAACATTTAACCTTAAAGATTCCCACACTCACTGCACGGTCTCTACCCTTCATCAAGCCCCGTCAGATATGATTGCGATCACCATGTGATCACTATGTGATCACAGTCACATGTGTATAATTAATAATGCTGATTTGGCTGATGTCAAAGGTTAAAGTCATTGGAGATATTATAATATTTGAATGTAATTTGATGTGAAAGAACATCGTTTACCGCTGAAGATGGACTAATTGAGAACTGAGTGAGAGCGAGCATGTAAGTGTGAGAGAGAGCGTGAGTGTGTGAATGTGAGAGTGTGAATGTGTGAGTGTGTGAATGTGAGAGTGTGTGAATGTGAGAGTAATTGATTGTGAGTGTGTGTGCGTACGTGTGTGTATGCGTAAATGTGAATGTTATGTGAGTGTATGTATTGATGCTGTGTGAATATACTTTTATCTACAACTGATTTCTAGTTGCACCTATGCATATTTAATTGAAATCTGTCTATGTATGTCTTTATGTGATTATAACCATGTGCCATATACACTCACACACACATACATACACATACATACATATACATATATGCGTGCGCGTATCTGCGCACGTACACATATGCACACATATGCATTTACAGGCAGGCAGACAGACAGATACATACATACATACATACATACATGCATACATATATACAGACATAGACAGGTAGGTAGGTAGGCAGGTATCAGGGTATTTTTTAGGCGAGCTGGCAGAAACGTTAGCACGCTGGGCGAAATGCTTAGCGGTATTTCGTCTACCGTTACGTTCTGAGTTCAAATTCCGCCGGGGTCGACTTTGCCTTTCATCCTTTCGGGGTCGATAAGTTAAGTACCAGTTACGCACTGGGGTCGATGTAATCGACTTAATCCGTTTGTCTGTCCTTGTTTGTCCCCTCTATGTTTAGCCCCTTGTGGGCAATAAAGAAATAGGTATTAGGGTATTTTTTTTATTCTTTCCAACCCCCAAAAGTTTTTCAAATGTTCGTCAGATCTTTGTCCAATTTTCTACACTCGTGTAGTTTTGCTTGTTGTTGACGAAATCTTTTCTAAAAATCATTAATAAAAAACAGTTACAAGCCTTAGAGTTATGTAATTTCAGCTAATTTGAAACTTCAGTTGCCAATATACCGGAAGTCGCAATTGTCTGTTTACATGGGTTGTTGGCACTCCGTCGCTTACGACGTCGAGGGTTCCAGTTGATCCGATCAACGGAACAGCCTGCTCGTGAAATTAACGTGCAAGTGGCTGACCACTCCACAGACACGTGTACCCTTAACGTAGTTCTCGGGGAGATTCAGCGTGACACATGTGTGACAAGGCTGACCCTTTGAATTACAGGCACAACAGAAACAGGAAGTAAGAGTGAGAGAAAGTTGTGGTGAAAGAGTACAGCAGGGTTCGCCACCATCCCCTGCCGGAACCTCGTGGAGCTTTAGGTATTTTTCGCTCAATAAACACTCACAATGCCCGGTCCCGGTCTGGGAATCGAAACCGTGATCCTATGACCGCGAGTCCGCTGCCCTAACCACTGGGCCATTGCGCCTCCACGTTTACATAAGTAACAGCATATAAATAAGGATAGGACTACGAAGACGAAACTTCTACGCTATCTCTCGGCCTACGAGAAATAGCAGCCAAGTATTCCTTAAATTACACTATAAGGTCTTAAAGATTAAAAAAAAAAACGACACATTGTGCCACAGCATCGATCATTTCCTCACTTGAAACCGGACCAATTGCTTTCTGTGTTTGAGTGCTATTAATAACATTCAAATTAAAGTCAGTCTACCCGGACGTAACCTTTTATTGAACTCACAAACTTTTAAAAAATAACACTTACTGTGCATCATAGATCGATTCTAAATGTACTGTCTCTTTTTTATGATAAAATTCTACACAAAATTTAAATGAAAAAGGTGGTGGCAGTGGTGGTAGAGAAAGAACCGGTTATCAATGCAGTTGTATGAAATGTAGTGTTGGTCCCCATCAACATCAATGCCATCAACACTAGACTTTGTACAATAACAACATTGGTAATCAATTCTTTTTCCACCATCGCCCCTTCCTTTTCCTTTTGAACTTTGATTCCAATTTTATCATAAGAAGAGAGGAAGTACATTCAATATCGATCCGTGCTGCCCAGTAAGCGTTTGAAGGGTCACTAGTTCAATGAAAAGCTTACATCCGGGGATGGTTGACTTTAATTTACAT
>NC_142934.1:98924995-98959995 GCF_046866305.1 Octopus bimaculoides | reverse complement strand
TTATTGAATCATTTTAGCTGAGGAGTGGTGGGTAAGACTTGTTCCGTAAAGCTAATCGTGACCTCCATAGTTGGGTACAATCCCGTCCACACCACTTCCGGTGCAGCACTCAAACAAGATTCTCCCAATCCAAGAGGTAAAGAAAGCTAGTTTTCTTAGATGAACAACTTAGCTGAGAAATCTTCATGACAGACATGACTGAAACGCTTGGCTATAGTTTATTAGTTTATTGCAATACTAACACAAAACCTATTAAAACATTTTAGTTTCAAAGATTACTTACAATATTGAGAGTACGCAGATCTGAGAAAGACTGAAAATGTAGAAAATAGTGTAGAACGGAGAAATGTAAGCAATATGCTAATATATATTTGTATGAGTTAAGGTGTCGAGCTAGCAGAATCGTTAGCACGCCGGGCGAAATGCTTAGCGGTATTTCGTCTGCCACTGCGTTCTGAGTTCAAATTCCGCCGCGGTCGACTTTGCCTTTCATCCTTTCGGGGTCGATAAATTGAGTGCCAGTTACGCACTGGGGTCGATGTAATCGACTCAATCCGTTCGTCTGTCCTTGTTTGTTCCCTCTATGTTTAGCCCCTTGTGGGCAATAAAGAAATGAGAATCGTTAGCATGCCGGGCGAAATGCTTAGAGGTATTTCGCCCGTCACTACGTTCTGAGTTCAAATTCCACCGAGGTCGACTTTGCATTTCATCCTTTTGGGGTCGAAAAATTAAGTACCAGTTGTGTACTAATCGACTGCCCCACCCCACCCCCGCAAAAAAAAAATTTCGGACCTTGTGCTTAGAGTAGAAAAGGATCATTAGCAGGCCAGGCAAAATGCTTAGCAGCATTTCGATCATCTTTACGTTATTAGTTCAAATTCTACCGGAATTGATGTTGCCTTTCAACATTTCGGGGTCGATTATTATAAGTAGCAGTTGTGCACTGGGGTCGATGTAATCGACATACCCCCTCCCCGATATTGCTGGACTTGATCCTAAATTTGAAATCAATATATTTTTATATGTTAGGCGGTGAGCTGGCAGAGTCGTTAGCACGCTGGGCAAAATGCTTAGCGACATTTCGTCCGTCTTTATGTTTTGAGTTCAAATTCCGCCGTACCAGTTGAGCACTGGAGTCGATGGTCTTGTATCAAAATTTGAAACAAATATATATTTACATTATTTACAATTGACGGATATTTGTCCTCACCTTGTTTGTTGTTAACACAACGTTTCGTCTGATATACCCTCCAGCCTTCATCAGGTGTCTTGGGGAAATTTCGAACCTGGATTATCGTTCTTAAGGTATTTTTCGATGTTGTTATTATTATCATTATTACTCATTTTTACTCTTTTACTCTTTTACTTGTTTCAGTCATTTGACTGTGGCCATGCTGGAGCACCGCCTTTAGTCGAGCAAATCGACCCCAGGACTTATTCTTTGTAAGCCTAGTACTTATTCTATCGGTCTCTTTTGCCGAACCGCTAGGTTACTGCCTGGAATCGAACTCGGAATCTTGGGGTTAGTAACCCGCGCTCTTAACCACTATGCCATATGCCCGTAGGCATAATATATATTTATATGCGTTAAGGTGGCGAGCCGGCAGAATCGTTAGCACGCCGGGAAGAATGCAGACATTTCGTCCGTCTTTACATTCTGACTTCAAATTCCGCCGAGGTAGACTTTGCCTTTCGGTCCCTTCAGAGTCGATGAAAATAAGTACCAGTTGAACACTGAGGTTGAGATAATCAACTTATCCCCACCCACCCCCACACCGAAATTACTGGCCTTGTGCCAAAATTTGAAATAAATATATATTTGTATACGTTAATGTGGAGATTGTAGTGGAGTTAGTGGTGACCGTGATGGCTGAATTGGCACTTGTACTAGAAGTGGCTGTAATGGTTGTAATAGTAGTAGTAGTAGTAGTAGTAGTAGTAGTAGTAGTAGTAGTAGTAGTAGTGGTGGTGGTGGTGGTGGTGGTGGTGGTGGTGGTGGTGGTGGTGGTGGTGGTAGTAGTAGTAGTAGTAGTAGTGGTGGTGGTGGTGGTGGTGGTGGCGGTAGTAGTAGTAGTAGTAGTAGTAGTGGTGGTGGTGGTGGTGGTGGTGGTGGTGGTGGTGGTGGTGGTGGTGGTGGTGGTAGTGGTAGTAGTAGTAGTGGTGGTGGTGGTGGTGGTGGTGGTGGTGGCGGTAGTAGTAGTAGTAGTAGTGGTGGTGGTGGTGGTGGTGGTGGTGGTGGTGGTGGTGGTAGTAGTAGTAGTAGTAGTAGTAGTAGTGGTGGTGGTGGTGGTGGTGGTGGTGGTGGTGGTGGTGGTGGTGGTGGTAGTAGTAGTAGTAGTAGTAGTGGTGGTGGTGGTGGTGGTGGTGGTGGTGGTGGCGGTAGTAGTAGTAGTGGTGGTGGTGGTGGTGGTAGTAGTAGTAGTAGTGGTGGTGGTGGTGGTGGTGGTGATGGTGGTGGTAGTAGTAGTAGTAGTAGTAGTGGTAGTAGTAGTGGTTGTGGTTGTGGTGGTGGTGGTGGTGGTGGTGGTGGTAGTAGTAGTAGTAGTAGTAGTAGTAGCAGCAGCAGCAGCAGCAGTAAAGTAGTAGTAGTAGTAGTAGTAGTAGTAGTAGTAGTAGTAGTAGTAGTAGTAGCAGCAGCAGCAGCAGCAGCAGTGTTTAATGAGGATTATACTAAGGTGGCGACCGATGAAATAAAAATCTTGTATAATGCGAGGAACGTTGATGATGGACAGAAGAAGGATTTCTGGTCGGGCAAGGTGTCAGAATCAACGTTTCGTTTTCACAACATAACAACTACACTCTCACCATACATCATACAACATACATGTACACATACATATTCACGTACACATACGCAATATACCATACCACATGCACGTACACATGTCTATACACATGTGCACACGAGCACAAAGACTTTCACATGAATATACACAAACATCCACATATACATACGTACATATATATATATATATATATATATATATATATATATATATATATATATATATATATATTTATTTATTTATTTATATATGACGTTGACCACTAACGTGGACATTCAATGTGCTAGAAATAGATCACAACCCTAACCCTAACCCTAACCCTAGCACATTGAATGTCCACGTTAATGGTCAACGTCATATATAAAAATGTACTGTTTCTGAATCTCTTTGATTCTTTAAATGTGCTAGCTTCCTGGTAATTAATCGATATTAATTAATATTTGATTTTTTGCCATTTTTTTAATTATATATATATATATATATATATATATATATATATATATATATATATATATATATATATATATATACAAAGACACATAGCGTCTCACACACACAGACACACAGCTACACACGTGCACAAAGACATAGATATATAACACGTGCACACGTGCACAAGCACGTGTACACAGACATCGACATATACATGCCCACATATATACATACACAGACACATAGAATTACACTCACAGAGAGACACAGCTACACACATATACACAGCTACACACATACACACAGCTACACACGTGCACAAACACATAGATACATAACAAGGTAAACATAGCCTGAAGGGAAAACTAAATAGTAAAATGATATTTAAAACAGTGAACATGTATTGACATTTTGTATTAATAATGTAGGGGTCGAAATAACAGAATCAATATTATAGGGTTTACTAAACATAGCACACATACTACCTACCACACAGGAGAGGGCTTCCCGTGTGTACAAATATGGCAGCTGTTCTGTGTTTTGTGTCTGACGGTCTATGTCAATTATCATATATACATGGATGCACACATACACATACACAAACTCTCATGCATATATGGACGTAAATGCAGATACACGCGTACCCACAAATACGCACAAACGCACACATACGTACACACATACACATGCACGCACGCACACACACACACGCACACCCGCGGACACACGCATGCGCACATACACATACATACACATATATATATACATATATATATATATATATATATAGAGAGAGAGAGAGAGAGAGAGTGAGAGAGAGAGAGAGAGAAAGAAAGAGAGGGAGTGAGAGAGAGAAGGCAAGCAGAAAGGCAAGCACTTAAGAATGAGCAAGAGAAATAAAACCGAGTACTCAATACAGAAAGTATAGTGATTATAAAAAGTTACGTGGAGTGTCTTGCTGCCGATATTCAGACGATTGTGAAAAACAGAACATGTAATTTACACTACAATTAACCTACTGCAAAAACGTTTGCATATCATAGAAAAGGCTGGTTCACTGACAGGAAATAACAAAGCGATATCACTGGTTTATGATAGAATCTTAGTTTGAAAATTAGGAGAGTTATCGCTTAGAAGAATGATATGGAGTAGAATATTTTATTCAAAGCAATGTGGTATTCCTCAGAAGATGATCATGTATACACGAAAAAACTATATATTTGTTTGTTCGTAAAAAAGTAATTAAAGCACAAGGGAAAGCAGTCAAAGTGTCAGTCTTTAAAATCGGAAGAGGAAAAACAATATATTACAATTTTCAATTCCGCCGAGGTCGATTTTGCCTTTCATTCTTTCGGGGTCGATAAATTAAGTACCAGTTGCACACTGGGGTCGATCTAATCGACTGCCTTCCTCCCCAAAGAATTTCGGGCCTTGTGCCTCGAGTAGAAAAGAAAAGAACATATTACAATTTTCGTAGACTTTTTTCTTTGAAGCAGAATTACCAATTAGAGGCAGTTGCTTCAGATAATGAAATACAAGTAAGGGAAGTGGAGTCCTGGAATAACATGAATAGCTAACCTTAATTTCATTGCTATTAAACAGCTAATGAAATCTAGGATTTTATGATGGATTGGAAAATAAAAAGAGATTAAGTAGGAACGGATATTGATCTTATGTGCGAACTTATAACAATATTTCTTTCGGTATATTTTTAAACCTGAAAACATTGGTGCTGGTCGAGTATTGTATTTTATCTGCAAAGCTACGATTAGGAACTATATTTCTTAGAATAACAGGCATAGTTCAAATCCTTATTTACTAATAAAAGCCTTTCAGATTTTCGTCTCTAACTTTGAATATTTGAAAGAAATCAACTATGCAAAGTTGTACGTCTTAGAACTATTTAGCCACAAAGCCCATTCTAAATTTATCTCGTGATCTTTCATATAACGAGAAACTCGTCCATTTCTCGGGAAAAAATCTCGCAAAATAGGAAATATTTCATGCAAAAGGCCAAAATATAAATTCCGATAATTTCATATAAATCAACACTACCGTAGGATCCCAGGGAAATATAAAACACTTTGACTACATTTTTTTTTCTTTTGGTGAGTGGGTTAAACCAGGTTGAATTATCGAAAAACAAGCGATTTCCTTGTATAATCTTAATGTCAGATTCACAAATTTCCCTGGCGTTGTTGGCGTAAGTTAAGAAACTAAGAAGGAAACGAAGTACTAAATTATAGAAATATTACCAAATTATAGAAATGTTAAATTGTGTGAATTTTCAATTTCGTTGGTCGTTAATATTGCTAATCAATTCTATTATGGCTGTACAGTTATTTCATAATGCGAAAGAAATGTTTTTTGTTCTTAGTATAATGGAATCCACACTACGCTTGTGAACTATGACTAATTCAATTTGAGTGGGGTTGATTAAACTGCTATTTGAGTTGTTAAGTGAAATTGAGTGTGAAATTTTAAAGTTTAATGTATAGTGTAAGAGGAAAAGCAAGTAACAGTGTGTTTAGCTTCAACGTTTATAGAATTATATGCGTTAGAGCCATATTTTTTGGTAATGTTATCTGATAAGAGTCTGTAATATGTGCTTCGCTCTTATAAAGACATTTCTCTCTATACTGTAAAGTCTAGCTCGATGGTACATGAATTTGGACAGAAATTCACAGTGATCAAGAATTCCAGCTTATAAAGGTTTAGAAGTTGTAGATTTTCCTGAAACTTACACCTTTCTAAATTAAAAAATGTCTACTAGTTATAGAAAATTTTCTCGTTTCAGAGGCATCAATTCTTTGATTGCTAGAGAGGATTTCCTTATCTTAAATCCGAACTTGTTATTTATCTGAGATCCATCAGTAACTTTGTTGCAAATATATATGTACACTTTTTCATTCTTCTTACAAAAATTTCCAACTCGATGGAGCATTATCTGCCAAATCAAATGTTTGGTCCTCGGTTACGCTATCACTTATAGCACAGCTCTGATTAAAATTTGGCCTGTGTTTTAGTGAGAAATTACTGATATTATTTCAAGATGATAACGGGTTGAACGAGCGTTCAGAAATGTGTGATTACTACTGACAATTTCCATAGTTTTTGCATTGCACGTACGTGACTCGAAATGGCTGACAAAATTAATGATCAGCCATCATAAGTCAGACTGAACGAGCAAAATTTACGAAAACTAATACGTTATAATTATTTTTACCAACGTATTTCAAAGACGCTTAAATGTCATTAGTTATTTCCCTTGCACTGTTACTTATTTCTTTTTACACACTTCACAATTATCAATATAAACAAATTTTGTTCATAGATACATTTACATATAATTTCTTATATCTGTTTAGCTTACATAGATTAATCACGTGATTTAAAATTCTCCGTCGCTGAAAGACTTCTGTCTGCCTGATTTTCTGTCTGTCTCTCCGGCTCTCCCTTTCTTTATACATAAGCACAAATATATATATATATATATATATATATATATATATATATATATATATATATATATATATATATGGAGAGAGAGAAAGTGGCAGGCAGATAGATACATTTCTTTTATTAGCCACACAGGGCTCAACAGAGATGGGACAAATACAATGTAGAGCTTTTCTTTTTGGGAGGGGGAAGGAAGAGGAAAAAAAATTGGGGTGTGTCGATCAAAAGGGATCGTAGGAAGGGAAAAAGGAGGGAGTTCGATCAAAAGGGATCGAAAAAAAAAACGATCGATAGGGATCGTGTATCACAGTCATGTTCTTGTGTAAAAAGAGGGGAGGACAGTTTAGGTTTAGCCGTGGAAAGAAAAGCCTACAGAAAAGACCACGGTAACCTTGATCAATATTGTCATTGAAGAAACTATAACAGTAAGTGACTCTCTTTTGCCTTTTTGTTTTTCTTTTTCTAGTTCATAGGGTTATGCTCAAGGTGGCTCCGTCATTCACACGTGCCATCCTTGCTACATTCACCCATCTTTTTTGTAATCATTTACTAGACAAGACTTCCCTTTCTACTCTCACCTTCCTCTTCAGGTGATACTTGAAGAAGTTGATGAGAGATTGCCCAGAGAGGAAAGTCTTTGTCTCTAGACCTTTCAGACGCGTCCACCATACACATTCTTTCGCCATAGCCACAAGTACGATGAAAATAGCTCTTCCTTCTCGTTTAAAGGAAGGAGGCGCGACAATATTCACGATAGACTCGGCTGATAGACCGACTCGTCCCACACGCGATAGCAGTTGTTCGACGTAAGCCCACAGCTCGGAAATGGTGGGACACTGTACGAGTGCGTGCAGAACGGTTTCATCGCTCTGCCCGCATCTCGGACAGGTCGGCCCCGTGTTTCTCGAGCCATGCCTGTAGAGCTTATCCCGAACGGGTAGTGCTTCTCGATAGCACTGCCAGGCCAGGGATCTCTGGAAGTTGTCCATAGGTCCCGGCCCGAAGGTCGTCTTAAACAGGCGGGTCAGGTATTCCTCGTCGACGCCCAGGTTCGCCCCGAGATCGTCGTCGTACCTTCCCTCCACTAATCCACTATAGAATGCGTTAGTTGTGATGCAGTCGCTCAAGGTTGACCCGGGTTGTTGGAGTTGCCGGAGAGCAACGCGACACTCGCGGTGCCATTCGCCCTTCCTCGGCCTCTTCTTGATCCACGACTGCAGTTCGGTCATGGAGACGAGCTGCGGGAAAGCGCGCCGCACAAACGGTGACCACACCTGTTCACCGCTGTCTACGTAGAGCCGGAGATGTCGCAGTCTCAGCGCGTGTCTGCGCATCATCAACCACGGCATGCCCAGTCCTCCTTTTAACGGGTGTTGGCAGCAAACGGATCGCCTAACCATCGGAACACTTCCTTTCCACAAGAAGCGGAAGAGGATGCGCTCCAGCTTGGTGATGGTAGGGTCGGGACAAGGAACGACGGTCAGGCGGTAGTAGGTGACGGACGGGATGTACGTGTTCGCTACCTCCGCCCGACCTTTTAGGGAAAGTTTCCTCTCAGCCCATTGCCGGGCTAGAGTGGCCACCCTTCTCGTTATCTCGTCCCAGTTCTTCTCCGTTTGGAGGTCCGGACCAAACCAGACCCCGAGCAACTCAACCGGACCGTCAGTCCAACGTCCCACGACAGAGGCGCTGCTTGACGGCATGGGCTTGCTTCTCCAGGTGCCGAGCCGCAGGCCCACTGACTTATCCCGGTTGATTTTCGCTCCCGTTACCGCTTCGTAGTCTCTCAGTGTCTCGCCGACAAGCTCGATGTGCTTTTGGCTAGACACTATGACGGTGACGTCGTACGCGTATGCCGACACGCTCGTCCCGCATCCCAACTCTCGCTGGATGCCCCTCAGCGTAGCCAGCTTCCGCAGTAGTGGCTCGAGAGTCAACACGTACAGAAGCGACGAGAGGGGGCATCCCTGACGGACCGAACGGATACCTCTGAACAAGGCAGCCATCCAGCCGCAGAAAATGGGACCGAAGCCGGCCGCTATGAGGACAGCCTTCAAGTATTGATGGTCTACCCTATCGAAAGCTTTCGATTGATTTAAATTGATCAGGGCCCCACCCATACCAGGTTCCTTAACTACCCGCTCTATGATGTAGCGCATCAGATGGAGGTTGTCATGGATGCTCCTGCCCGGCACGGCGCACGTTTGCGCCATGCCGACCAGTTTCTTGATGACAAGCGCCAACCGCTTGGCCAAAATTTTCAGGTCTGCATTGAGCAGAGTGATAGGCCTAAAGTTATCTATGACGTCCACCTTGTTTGGATGTGTGTAAGTATATCTGTACGTTTGTGTGTGCGTGCGTCTGCGTGTATGTGCTACAGCTGTGTGTGGTGTGTGTGGTGTGTGTGGTGTGTGTGGTGTGTGTGTATGTGTGTTTTCTTGCGCTTGCATGTAGATGCACGTATAATTTGTATGTGTATGTATGTGTGTGTGTGTGTGTTTCTATGTGTGTGTGTTTCTGTGTTTCTGTGTGTGTGTGTGTGTGTGTGTGTGTGTGTGTGTGTGTGTGTGTGTGTGTGTGTGTGTGCGTGTGAGTAAACACAGCTGAATATTTAGAAAACTTCAAACCAGTCAGAAATCATCAGTGGATTATCGTCAATACGATCAAATATCTCTTAATAAGACTTCAATAGACTTGTTTCTTTTAACTTTATTTTTTCCCCTAACGTCTTTCTCTGGCACCTGATCCTTCTTTTCCATATTACTATGTGCGCTGACAACAATGGAACAAATGAGAGAACTTCTATGTCGATTGACCGATCTGGTAGAAACAACAGCTAAGTCTCTCATAAATCGCACAACTGCATTAGAAAAAAAAAACAGATACGTTGGACAATATGGTTAGTACAATGTAGTTGTCCGAGAGCCTCACGGGTGCAGGGGTCCAATTCTGATCTATACGGTTCGCTGTCAACAAACAAATTCTATAGGACCCAATGTATTGATTTACTGGGGCCCTATAAAACTGCTATGAAAGACCTGAATGTGGTCTCCGAAAAGCGGAACAGTTATCGCTGAAAACCCTTCAATCTAGGTTTATTCGTTCAACTTACGTTAGTTTTATTGAAGAGATCTTCCTTGTTGTAGCATAAAACAACAATCATATGATAGGGTGATTTGATTGCTTCTTTCTATGAGGCGTCGTCTACGACTAAGTACCGCCATCTTTGCTAACATATTTGTTGTATTTTTGTACTATACCCAAACAAATCTTTGATTTCGCTTCGGCTTGCCAGCCTTAAACATATTTTGGGACATACTATGCTACCAGATGTACCGTTCTTCCTGATATGTGCGTGCGTATGTGTGTGCATTTGAATTTAAGAGGCTTCAGTTTCCAGTCAAACTAAGTTTTGGTCTTTCAATTAACAAATCTCAGGGTCAATCCCTCAAGGTAGCTGGACTTGATTTCTCTATTACATGCTTCTCCTACGGCCAGCTCTATGTTGGTCGCTCACGAGTTGGAAGCAGCAATAATTTATTCATTTGGACACCAACAAAAGATTGCACAATGAATATTGTTTACAATTTGGATATTTTAAAATAAAATATAGATATTTTGAAATAATTATGAGAAAAAAATATATCTTCATATATTTTGTTTACTAATCTGAATAAGAACAGCAGTAACCTGGGCAACGCCGGGTAATTCAGCTAGTGGTAGTGATGATGATGATGATGATGATGATGATAAACAAGAGTCTCTTGAAAGTGAGCGAAGCCCACGGGAATAATATTGTATATTTTGTGGACTTTGTAAATAAGAAAAGAATTTGACATTACTGTCATGTTTTTTAATACCACTGACACACACACACACACACACACAAACCACATACACATGCACACATATGTACATGCATACATACGTACATAGATACAAGCACATACATACGCACATTTCTCAAACTGTTCAATATCTAGAAGAAAAAAAAATCTAATTGAATTAAAAGACTCTGTACAAGAGAACAGCAAGTTCATTCTCCTCTGAAACATAATAGAAGCAATATTAGTCACAGCCTGCTCTTTTATAATAAATAAAACCTACGGAATGAAACCCGTTAAAAACATTATGTTTACATAACTTCTATGTTTATATTAAGCTCAGAATGCCTTTATATACGTCTCATCTCTTTTCAACGTGAGTTAATTCTATTTTTAGTCGTGACCAGCTTTGAGATCCTGATTTGCACGGACACTTACACACGCACAGAGAGAAGCATACACGAATACATGCATATACATAAGTACAAACATGCCTATATATTTATATACACTTATACATAATGACGTATATACACACACACGCACATATAATATATGTATATATACGTGTGTATATATATATATATATATATAGTTCAAAAACACAATAACAAAAAAACAAAAAACAACAAAGTGAGGACGTGATATGGATAGTATTATTGGACGCTCAGGAAAGGAAAGAGAGAGTGTATGACGTTTCGGGCGTAGCCCTTCGTCGGAAAGATGGAAAGTTCGGAGAATGGAAGAACGGAGAAAGAGGAAAATGGTACCGATGCCCACGAGGTTACATGATGAAAAGACCGGAAGAGGAGGTGGTGGGGGAAAAGTTCTTTCTAAGATAGGAGAGTGAAAAAGGGAGATGAATATCGGTGCGCGTGCGAAAGTCTGCGAGTGTGTGTGTGATATATATATATATATATATATATATATATATATATATACTAATACATAATACACACGTATACGCACATATATTTAAAGCTACATACATAGATGCAATCATACATATACGCACATACGTATGTATGTATATATACGCATATATATATATATATATATATATATACATGTGTATATACACACATGTATATACACATGTGTATATATATATATATATGTGTGTGTGTGTGTGTGTATATACACACATATATGTGTATGTGTGTGTGTGTGTGTGTGTGTGTGTGTGTGCGTGTGTATATGTATATATATATACATATGATGATGGTTGATGATGCTGGTGAATAAACAAATACATGCATAAAAATAGTACATACAAAATAACCGCAGTCTATGTAATAGCGGTTGAGTTAGTATACTATTATTTTTTCATTACTTGAATTTACCTGCCGAAGAGGTATTCATCAAGTGCCTAAAACGCAGACGGATTTATCATTGAACTTCTGTGGCGCGAGACGATGTGTTGTAGATTTCTCATAAGTCCTATAGTTTTTTTTACCTCTATCAGTTGTATTTCATTGTTGTAATTAGCTAGGTAAAATCTTTTTGTGGCGGCATTTCGACAGGATCTCGGTTCTTTTACTTTAAATAACCTTTTATAATCTTTTGTCTCATATAACATTTCACGGTTGCCATTGATTTGCCTCAGTGGTTCAGAACCATTTTTTGGCCTATGGACTCCTTTAATTCCTATTGTACTCAACCGAACTGCAATAGCCATTTTATAAAAAAAGGCATCCAACTGTATTTTTATAATTTGGGGGGGGGGGGGGCAGTCGATTAGAACGATCCCAGTACACAACTGGTACTTAATTTATCAACCCCGAAAGGATGAAAGGCAAAGTCGACGTCGGCGGAATTTCAACTCAGAACGTAAAGACAGACGAAATACCGCTAAGAAATTTGCTCGGCGTGCTAACATTTCCACCAACTCACCGTCTTACAATTAGTTAATATTAGCAGCATATAGGACGGCGAGTTGTCAGAATGGGCAGTACGCCGGATAAAATGTTTTGCGGTATATCTTTCTGCTCTTTACGTTCTGAGTTCATATTCCGCCGAGGTCAACTTTGCTTCTCGTCCCTTTCGGGATCGATAAAATAACTATCAGTTGAGCATTGGGATCGATGTAATCGACTTACCCCCTCCACCGTAATTGCTGGCCTTGGGTCAAAATTTGAAACGAATATTAACAGCATATCTGATTGTAACCAGTAACTTTTCATAAGCCCAGTTCAAAGAGTGCTTCGCGGTAAGAGTAAAATAATGGTGAGGAACATAGCTGCTGCCCACAATGAGATTGCAGCACATAACGAACAAAGCGACTATAGTTTGGCCATTCTACGGCCAAACTATAGTCACTTTTTTTATTATTGTACAGAATCCACTTTTCAACACAAGTTACAATACGGTCGAGAAATGGTTTGGTTACGGAGAAGCGACGAGCAAATTTCATATCTTGCATTTTCTGATTTTCATTCAAATCGTGTGGTACCCATTTGTCGAACTTTTTTTATTTTCCGATCGCATACAAATGGTTGCAGGCAGTTTTCTGGCTAACTTGAAGTTCTTTTGCCTGTTCTCGAGTGTTTTTACGTGGTTCTTTCTCAACGACCGTCTTTAATTGACCGTCATCGATGGCAGATGGGCATCCACTAGGCTCACGATCTTCAAAGCTCAGGTTTCCACTGCAAAATCGTTTAAACCATGTTACTCACTGGTCATTTCCTCCCCAAACGTTTCATTGATATTGCGAGCAGTTTTAGCTGATTTACGTCCTTTTTTGAAGTTGAATCGCAAAACTGCTCGAATATTGCGCTTTGACAGCTCCATTTCAGATGATTGTAACAACGGTGAAAAAAATATCAATCTTAATTTATTGATGCATTTGAACAAGTCCTTATCTGTATCATCAGACAATTGCAAAAAAAAAAAAAGGTTTAAAAAGATTAAAAACTCTGCAAAAATCCGGTACAAATTCTTCATGGTTCAAAACATTGCTTACTTTTTACTCAACCTGATATCTCGTATATCCATATTTGTGTGTGTCTTTGTGTATGTGTTTGTCCCTGTCCAACGTTTGACAACCAGTGTTAGTGCGTTTACGTTCTCGTAATTTAGCAGTTCGGCAAAAAAGACCGACAGAATAAGTACCAGGCATATATATATATATATATATATATATATATGTGTGTGTGTGTGTGTGTGTGTGTGTGTGTGTGTGTGTGTGTGTGTGTGTGTGTGTGTGTGTGTGTGTGTGTGTGCAAGTGTATACAAGTACATGAGAAGAGCTGCTCATTATTTAATCTTGAAAAGATGACAGTTTCAAATTTCGTTCCAGTTCACCCTGGAAAAATTTGCTTTTACCCGTGACCTTGTGTCATAAATAGCTTCACAGCAGACATCTAGCATCGTTAACCCTTCTTTAACACACGCTTGCTGTTCTCATTCTTTAAAAATAATTCTAAATATAGCTTGTTTTATTTATGCCTTTGCACCGATTCACTCCAGCAATTATTGACGAAACGCGTCAATAACAGCTAGATTTTGCACAATTAACCTCCCGCCTCTCTCCCCACCCCCTTTCTCTTTCTCTCCCTCTCCCTCTCTCTCTCTCTCTTTTTCCCTCCTTTCCTCTTTCACTCACACACATGTATGCTCGGTGGATTATGTGTATATTCATATACATGTATGTGTGTGTATGTATGTGTATAAGTATGCATGTATGTATGTATGGATGGATGGATAGATATATGTATGTATGGATGGATGTGCGTACGTATATATGTATGTATGTATGTATGTATGTATGTATGAGTGTGTCTGCGCATAGCAACAAATGCACACATGCATAGAAAGAGAATACAATATATATATACACACAAAAAACACACGTACACACAGGAATACCTACAGACACACGCATGTGCGTGCGTGCGTGCATGAGTGTGTGTTTGGGCGTGTTTGTGTGTGCATGAGTGTGTGTGTGTGTGTGTGTGTGTGTGTGTGTGTGTGTGTGTGTCTGAACGCACGCGTGTATGTACATTTGTCTCTTAATCTCTCATGTAGCCCTTTGCTTTCTTCCCTTTTTATTTTATAAGGGCTCTACATCCAACCTGGAAGCCACTCGTACCCTACATTGCCGCCAATTTCAAAGAGTCTTACCCGAAACCACTACACCACACCTCTCTACACCTCTCTTCACCGCACCTCCACTCCCGGAAAGTTTAGCAAATTTATCTAGTTGGACCTCCACTTCTTTCTTCTAACTCTTCCCTTTCCCCTCTCTTACATTATTCTACTTCTTTCTCTTTCATTATAACTTCACCTCTCCTTCATCTTCTCTCTTTTTATCTCTCCCACTATGTCTCTCATCTTCCTACCCTCTCTCTCTTCTCTCTCTCACTCCCAATCTATCTATCTACCTCCTCTTTCACTGTCTTGTCTCCCACCACAATATGGCTGCTGGCCATTAGAACGAGGAAACACGTTGCTAAGTGGCGAATGTCACTTGAGATTGTATCTGGCTTAATTGGCTTCACACCCAACACCCACACCCTCATATACCTCACTTCACTGCAACCATTACCGCCACAAACCACCGTCTTACATCGTCACCACCGCTACTATATCATTTTCCACACACCGGCAAAGTGTAGCCCTTCATCACAAGCCCTGCAGCCACAACCGCATCTACCGTCACTGCCTCCACCATTGTTGCTGTTACGACCACTACTGCCACTACTACCACCACTAACACTAACCGTCCCCACTATCCCGACCCCCACCACTCCTACCTTCCCTCCATCTCACACCAGTTGCTCTGGTAGTCATTTTATCTCGATTTTGCATACATTCTACAACAGTGGAGCAACGGTGTCACCCCACTACTTCCCAGAAAACAAAAGAGGGACATAGATGTACAGATAGAGTAAAATTTAGGCACACACACACACATATGCATATACACAGACAAATGGGCATGTGTGTGTGTGAGAGAGAGAGAGAGAGTATGTGTGTGTGTGCGCGCGCCCGTGTCTGTATAAACCTCTATGTTTGTGTATGCGTATATATATATATTCATATTCGTGCATGTGCGCAATTGTGTTTGTGTGAGATTCTGTGTATGTACGTGTCTCGTGATTTTGTGAGGAATTTTAAAATAGAGTATGCTTAAATGCTACTTTGCGCATTTGATCTCTTGCACGTGCACACACACACTCACTCAAACACACACACACACACACACACACACACACACATACATACATACATACATACACATATTCATACATATATGCATATAATCATAGATACATACGTACCTATATAAATGCATACAATGAATGCTTACACACACACACATATGTATATATATACACACACATGCATCTATATGCATACATACGTGCATGCATATATATATATATAAATATATATATATATATATATATATATATATATATATATATATATATATATATATATATATATATATATATATATATATATATATATATATATACGTATATATATATTTACCTACATACATTCAGACATAGATACAAACATACAGACATACATATATACATACATGCATAATACACATACACCCGTGTATGCACACAAACATACATACATGATATAACATGCATATATAAGATGTATCCTCTCTTGTCCTACTCAGAAGGTTGCATCACGTCAAATCTCAAAGCTCCTCTTCTGCATTTCATATGCAGAAGGTATCTAAAAAATATCTACAGAACAAACAGTGAAACTCCCAAGTTACAATCACATATCCCGATTATGTCATTCTTGAATGGATAACACATTTAAACATATGTTGCCCCAAAATGTCATCGAGGTATGCTTTACATTGCGGCATAATGTTGTTACTAAACCATTATGCAATGCGACCAGCAAAAAAGTGTACCCTGGCAGCTTAACCCTGGTCAACGGAGTGCCACTGATGAGGATTAATTCAATCCGAAATCGTCGATGATATGACGTTCTCGCTTGCTGTAGGAAGGTTGTCTCCCTTGTCAGTCAACAGACAAGAGCTTTGCCCGTTTTGACTCTTATTTCTAGATCTGGTGGTGCTGACTTGGTCCCTTAATCACTTTAATGACGATTATACCTATGCCTTTTGGTTTTTAAATTACGATTAACTACCTTAATAAAATAATAATAATAATAATAATAATAAAAAAAATAATAATAATAATTATATATATATATATATATATATATATATATATATATATATATATATATATATATATATATATATATATGCTCTCTTTCTCTTTTGCTCTTTTACTTGTTTCAGTCATTTGACTGCGGCCATGATGGAGCACCGCCTTTAGTCGAGGAAATCGAACCCAGAGGGCTTATTCTTTGGAAGCCTAGTACTTATTCTATCGGTCACTTTTGCCGAACCGCTAAGTTACGGAGACCTAAACACACCAGCATCGGTTGTCAAGCGATGTTGTGGGGACAAACACAGATACACAAACACATACTTATATATACATATATACGACAAGCTTCTTTTCAGTTTCCGTCTACCAAATCCACTCACAAGGCTTTGGTCGGCCCGAGGCTATAGTAGAAGACACTTGCCTAAGGTGTCACGCAGTAGGACTGAACCGGGAACCATGTGGTTGCTAAGCAAGCTACTTACCATACAGCCACTCCTGTATATATATATATATTTGATGGCCTGTAGCCTAGTGGTTAGAATGTTTCATCCATGATCGCGCCATCGTGGGTTCGATTACCGTACTGGGCGGTGCATTGTATCCTTTAACAAAATATTTCAACTGACGTCCCTCTGCTATCACTTCGACATTTGATGTGTGACATACTAGGCACCTGAACAGGTAATGTTGATTTGGTGGGCGGAGTGAACTATTGTGTAGCACTTGGTCACTAGAAACAATAATCTGTGCAGGTCTTTCAACAGGAAATTCCAAAACCCACATCTGTCGTCCACGTCAGGAGATTCCATGAATATGTTTATAAAAATATGCACGTGTATATATATACATGTGTGTGTGTGTGTGTTTGCGCAATTAAAACAAAATTAAGCTAAGGGACATAACCCCGAGTGCGCTGTGGTATATAGTTGGAGAACAAAGACGTCAAATGGTATATTAGTAATAATACAAGATAAAGTCTAAATTGCCTCCACTTCTAGTGAAAGTAAGACAATTGCCTGGTGGCAATCAAACTGTTTTTTTTTTTTTCTTGTTTGTCTTTTTTTTTTTCTTAATGGTATGTTAATTTTGGAAAAATTCTTAATTTTTGCGATTAACTTACTCTTCTTGTGTGTGTGTGTGTGTGTGTGTGTGTGTGTGTGTGTGTGTGTGTGTGTGTCTGTGTCTGTGTCTGTGTGTGTGTGTGTGTGTGTGTGTGTGTCGGAGTAGATGGAGCAGGGACAACTGAAGAAGGGTAATATTCTTTATGTTGCATGTCTCTTTTCTCTGTTTTTTTCATTGTTCGAAAAAAAAGTTCGTCTTCTGTCTTCGTCTTCATGTTTTCGTTTCTCATTGTGTTTAACGTTTTTTGTGATGTCCTGTACATATATATGCTTGTATGTATACATATAGATATATAGATGTCGGTATGTACATTTATGTATGGATATATGCATATAATTATATATTATATATATATATATATATATATATATATATATATATATATATATATATATACATATATATTGCTTATACTGTAGTGTCTAGGGGGTGTCATTACGCCAATTAAAATGAGCAAACACCTATGTTTATAATTATTGATGTAATGAGAATCCCAAGGCACGACAACATGTTTTAACACAGAAATTTACATCAACAATCTCATAAACCAAATCCAAAAAAAAAGTAAATAAGCTGCAGGCGTAGCTGTGTGGTAAGAAGCTTGCTTCCCAATCATATCGTTCTGGTTTCAGTCCCACTGCGTGGCACCTTAGGAAAGTGTTTTCTGCTATATCCCCGGGCCGACCAAAGCCTTTAGTAGACAGAAGCTGAAAGAAGCCTGTCATCTATATATATATGTATATATCTATGTATATGTGTATGTGCTTGTCCCCACCTCCACCACTTCACAACCGGTGTTGGTGTGTTTATATCCTCGTCACCTAGCAGTTCGGCAAAAGAAACCAATAGAATAAGTACCAGGCTTAAAATAGTGAAAAAAAGGACTGAGGTCGATACATTCGACTATAAATTTTTCAAGGCTTGCCCCAACACGACCGCAGTCTTAGGTGTGAAACAAGTAAAAGATAAAAAACATACATACATACATACATACATACATAAATACGAGGTCTGATCAATAAGTATCCGGACTATTGTTACAGTTACGAAGCTAATGCACACAGAGTGAAGTCGTTTGGCAAAGATTGACCTTGAACTCTGTTGTGCATGCGCACTCAGTTTTAATGTTCTAACTCACTTCCGTTGTTTACAGCATTGCTTGGAAGGATGGTGTGTGATCGTCCCATTGACCATGATAGAGAAAGTTGTCATGGCGAAAGTTGTACATACATACGTACATACATACATGAACCTCAGAACTCTCTGCATTCAATAAAACAGTGACCCGCAATGTATTTGCAGTGCCAGTATTTATACCAACATTTGGGCTACTGGATTGGACGCTTGATGAGATCCGAACCATTGATGTGAAAACCAGAAAAATGCTAATAAGCACACATAATTTCCACATAAACAATGACGTAGACAGCCTCTACCTAAAACGTAAACAAGGCGACAGAGGCTTAACATCGATCCAAAATACCTTTGAATGTCGCATCATATCCCTTCGGCAACATCTTTTAACTACCAAGTGTCGAAGTGCATCCCTTGACCAAGTTTGGACACATGAAGCTGATAACATCATAAGACTTGGAAGGCAGCTCCTTGAGCAACACTCTTTGTCTGATAACCTTGAATATATGCCCAAAGAAGTCGCACGACGTATCAGATGAAAAGACGAGCCTATATGAGCAGAAGACTACGCAAGGTTATGTTGCAAGAAAGCTCCGTGAAGATAGTAACATCGATCATCAAAGCAGTTTATTATGGACCAATAGCCGGATTACTACCTCCCACTTTGAAGGGTATGCGTTTGCAATCCAGGAACAGGAAATATCAACCAAGTACCTGATACATAAAAGAGATACACATACAGGTAAAGCCGTAAAATGTGACAACCGATTCAGACTTCGTGAAGTTCACTCTGAAGATATCACTCACGTCATAAGCAGTTGTCCGAAAATGTCATCACGTATTATCTACCGATGAGACATGGCGTTATAGCTAGGATTCCATATAATGAAATCCGTCGGAAGGCTAACTCCGAAGACAAAGGAATAAGAACCCACAGTGTGGTAGAAGCCATAGCCACTCATAATAAAAAGGAGTACTGGTGGAATGTCCCAGTGAAAACCTCAACAAAATGTAAGTAGAACAGACCTGATATAACGATTTGGGATAGAGAAGAGAAACTGTGCACGGTTGTGGAAATTAGCTGCCCAGTGGATGTTAACATAAAGCTGAAGATCAGCGAAAAAGAAAACATCTACGCTGAACTAATGAAAAATCTGCAGTTACTCTATCCAGATTACAAGTTCAGGTTTATACCTGTAATTATTGGGGCCCTAGGATATGTAACACACTGTCTAAATACCAATCTCGGGAAATTAGGCTTCTCAAAACCAGAAAGGAGAAAGCTAATTCGAAAACTACAGATCCAATGCATCACTGGAACTGTAAAAATCTGTAAAACTTTCCAGAAGTTTATCATTTAAAAATATATGAGCATGTCTAGATATGTAGCTATATGCATGAGAATATATACATAAAACAAAACATACAAATCTGCACACATACATACATACATACATACATACATACGTACATACATACATACAAACAAACAAAAATACCCTGTTGTTGATGTTGAAAATCCAATGAAGGAACCTTGGATCTAGGTTAGAAACCGGTTCTTTTTCTATTGGCAAGAAATTTCGAAATAAACTGAATAATGACATACATACATACATACATACATACATACATACATACATACATACCCAGTTGATGTTATTAAAATTCCAAAGAAGGAGCCTTAAATCTAGGTTAGATAGTGGCTCTTTCTCTATGTGTAAGAAATCTTGAAATACAACTGAATAATGGTATACATACACACATACATATTCACATACAAGCACATCATGATACACTTAAACAGACACAACCTTTAGACACAAACTATTACAATGCTACATACTTGGCAGAAGCAGCAACAAAAATACAATATACGCCTACACAATGGTACTTATATTTTTTAACTTACATATGTACATAGATAAAGACAAAAAGACGTGTACATATATATATATATATATATATATATATATATATATATATATATATATATATATATATATATATATATATATAAATTATGTAAACACAATTTTAGTAGAAGAAACGGGTCGATTTACGACTATATACGAGGATCGGTTGAAAAAGTTCATCGGATGACCAAAATGCTCTCATGGAATGTGACCAAATAGGATTTATTTTTCAACATAGTTCCCCTTGCGGTCCACACACTTCTTCAATCGGTATTGCAGTACTTGAATCCCATTGGTGAAAAATCTTTTATCCTGTTGGTCAAAAAATTCAACAGGAGATATGACATCATCATCACTAAAATAAAACTGATTAATGACATATATACATACACGCCTACATACACAAGATAATTGGTTTTTCCCCACACAAATGGAAGTATACAGAAAAGAAAACTTGAAGATGTGGTTTATGTTTAAATATTTACAATTACTTTCACAGTTTTCATGATTTTCAAAACTAGCTAAATATAGAGAGTTCTGGAAGTTGTATTGTATTTGGATTAAATTTTCAATGGGTGTTTATCACAGATTGTTCGGGAGGCAGTTCTTCATATTTGATTGTTGATGCTATCTATCAGAGTAAGCTGACTGACTGAGTTTCGCTTGGTTGCTTTTCGTTTCTTTGTTTAGTCTGGAGACGTTTGCGTAGTCTCCTGTAATAACTGGACCACCTTGATTGGTTAGTACCCATGTATTTGGCAAATGTTTTTAGGGAATTCAATGAGTTCACTTCTGTTTTTTCATGCTGACGTCAAATGGCCAGGTAACTGCTCTATTCAATGCAAACTGTTGGTCAGTGCACACATTTTTGTTTTGTTTTTATATATATATGTGTTTTTACTATCTCTCTCTCTCTCTCTACCTCTCGTTGCTCACTTTTATTCTACTTCCTCCCCTCCTTTTCCCTCTGCTACTCTTTCTCTTCACACAGCCTTGGTCACGTGTGTCCGGCTGCTATTTCTTTTCGTTCTTGGAATCACCAAGCTCGCACGTACTTCTTTGCCCCTCCTGTACGTGCTTCACAGCGTTCAAGACATACACACTTCACGTCTGGCTGTACAGCCTTTTTGTTTGTTTATTTCACCGTTTCGTTTTCCTGTCGTGTTTTCCGTCCGCCACTACCCTCCACGAAAACAATTTAATTTGTGTTCGTGGGAAGAACCATTTTAACGATGCGTACTGCCTTAATTCTTCGAAACGCCGGTGTTTTAATGGTGGCAACTGATGAAGGGGATGTTTCTATGTGGCCTGCTTGTTTGTTGCACCTTGTTTACCATTTTGTCCTTGTTCTTTTGCCACGTTATGTACCCAGTTATGTATCTATATGTACATGTAAATGAACGTATATACATACATGTACATATATATGCATATACTCATTTATTGTTATATATATATATATATATCTAAATATATATATACATATATATTATATATATATATATATATATATATATATATATATATATATATATATATATATATATATATATATATATATATATATATATATATACAATATTATTATACACACACACACACACATATGTATATATATATAGCAAAATAGAAGATTGGGTGAAATTCTTAGTATTATTTAGTGAGCATTGTACATGTTTCATTTGCTAAAAGGAGTTACAAAATTGCACATGTAGGAAATGCATGTAAGATATTGTCTATTAGAAATTCTTCAGACAGAGAATCAAACAAAGCCGAAATATGCTAATGACCTTCACGAGGACACTGCTTGGATTATAGCCTAATCTCGTAATAAATATATATATATATATATATATATATATATATATATATATATATATATATATACAAACATATATATTTATAATACACATATTCATATACATGCCTTCACATATTATTCTCTGTGTGTGCGTGTGTCTGTGTGTGTCTGTGTGTTGTAGGAGGCCATATACGACTTATTACTGTTTATTATGCAAATTCAACATTATTATTCCTTGTATTACAAAAGTTTTTTGCTGAATTCTTCTGTTGTGAAAGAGTGATGCCGGGGTTTGCTGTTAAGACCTGGTTGGTGGTTGTTTACTTACTTAATCCGCTCTCGTCACTGAGGGCGATCAACTACTTGAGACATGACCTCAGTCATTTAGAAAAACAATAGGGTACTCTCTTACGCTCTTGCTACACATGAGAGAAAGGAGAGGTTGGGATGAGTGGGGAGGTGTACGAAAAAGAAAAGAAAGGGTGAAAGTGAGAAACTCTGTGTGTGTACGTGTGCGTATACGTGTGTGTGTGCGTGCGTAAGTGAAAGAGAGAGAGAGAGAGATTAATGGAAAGTGAATTAAAGGTGATGAAAGAGATGGTAGGAGGTGAAAAACTGTTGTGAAACGAACAATGGTCACACCACCATCCCTTCTTCACTATCAGGAACTCCACCACCACCAACACAGTCTTCATCATCATCATCACCATCATAATCATGATCATCATCATCCTCATCACCATCATAATCATGATCATCCTCATCATTATCATCACCATTATAATCATAATCGTCATCATTATCATTTTCGTCCTCCGCCTCTTCATCACCATCATCATCAGCAGCTACAACAGCATTGTTACCACAATCTTAACACCACCACCACCAGAAAGAACTGCAGTGACAAGCAACGTGGTCGCTGGAAATGTTTGAACTAGCAACTAAATCTCCCTCACTTTGTACTCTACCGCATTACAAACTGAATGACACTCTATCATAGGTAAGCAGTGACGGAAAGAAATACGGCGTAGCCATGGTTAGTATGAGGGAATTGGTTTAATGAAATAAATCTCACGATATAACAGAAATCTACTTTACCGAAAACCCGGTAAAGTATGATGATCAGTGGCAAAGTCCACCGACAGACATTAGGACATAGAACATTGGAGAATCAAAAAAAGGTAGACAATATTCCATATAAGTGCCGATCTGACTGTGGTAAAGAAGATTGCTTTGAAGCCACGTGGTTTCAGGTTCAATCTCATTGCGGAACATCTTGAGTATTATCATCTACTATAGATCCGGTTCAACCAATGCCCTGTGAGTGAATTTGGCAGACGAGAATTGTGTGGAAGCCCGACGTGTATGTCGGATACACACACGCACACATACGCACACATACACACACACACACACACACACATACACACACACACACACACACACACACATATACATATACATATACATATATATATATATATATATATATATATATATATATATATATATATATATATATATATATATATATATATACAGGATGCGATGCAATATATACAGGCGATTCCGAAGTCGTCTGGAGGCCGTGGCTGAAGCCAATGGTGATTTTGCTGAATAAATTTACTCTTTAATACTTCGAGATATTTTTACGTAATTATGGTAAATATGTCAGCTAAAATGAGTGTTATTTTCATTTTTGAGTAATTTAGACGACAGTTCCTCATGATTGTAAGCCCGACGCCTTACTAGGCCATGCGTCTTACTAATAATTCAATTAGCAAGCAATTTCAGGATCTATGTGAGCTAAGATATGATTGGGCAACTGTGTTGTTCTATCAGCTGACTACGTCCATAATAGCAAAGTCATTGTTATTAGCGTTGTTCTCTCTTCTTTTGTTTATTGTTTCTTTTCCGTTGTAATATCAAGTTACTTCACCTTGTAACTATTAAGTTACGACAGCCAAGTTCCGTGTTCTAAGATATATTTGAGTTCAGCAGCACTTAATTTATAAAATTTGTAAATGAGAAATTAGATAAATCAGACTGAAAAATATTGGTATAGTTTTAATGTATTATATATATCAACACACACACACACACACACACACACACACACACACACACACACACACACACACACACACACACACACACACACACACACACACACACACATATAGGCGCAGGTGTGGCTGTGTGGTAAGAAGTTTGCTTCCCAACCACATGATTCCAGGTTCAGTTCCACTGCGTGGCACTTTGGGCAAGTGTCTTCTACTATAGCCTCGGCTCAAGTAGAGAAAAGATTGAGCCAGTGAGATGGTGGTGAGGTCACCAGCATTTTGGAACACTGTCATATTCTCTGATGAATCCAGATTTGCTGTATTTGCGGACAGTGGTCGAGTGCTGGTCAGAATCGTTGATAATTTAGCAACGCTGTCATAAATTTCTAAAATGAAATTGATACTTAGATTTAGTGAAAAGAAATTTCATAACTTAAATGTCAATAATCCCGTCGTTCTTTTGTATCGTTACTGGTTTTTGATAATTTTTCTTTAAAAATTCATGAAAATACACGACAAAATTGATAAAGAACAATATAAATTCATTGATGTAGTCGGAATATTTAATGTGAAATATGTTTTTAGTGAATACTAGTTATAGCATCAATATTTTGTTGGAAATTAGTGTTTTAGCCTTTAATTACCTCGCTCAGCTCCCTTAATGCTCATTGTGTTGTTTATATCGAACACGTGAATGACCACGTAAAATCTCAGTATATTAATATTGACCACTTCATCGAGCACTGCTGTAGAATAAGTTCAGCTTGTTTCATTGGTTATTACCGGCTCATCAGGAGTGTTTAATTCGTTCGATCTATAGAGAAGGAGATAGAGGAGAAAGGGGAGATTCTGTAGGTGAGTAGAGTAGTTTGCGTCTACTTATGGAAAATACAATGAAAAACACTGTTTTTGCCTATTTCCAAATCAGTCCGTTCATTGATGTCTCGGTTTAATTAACTATAGTTCGTACTGAGGCGATGTAATTTAAGAATTCAACGAAACTAAAGCTTCTTCATTCCGATCTGTTGAATTCAGTGTTCGATAGGTTCGTAAGAAGAGTCGTTCTGATGAGGAAGAAGAGCTAAGCGCAATGAGGAGAGAAGGGGAGAAGGGTAGGCAAATAAGTTGGAAGTGCCTGAATGGAGGTAGCTTAACGTCTATTCCGTGGAATGAAGACCATTATAGTAGCAACAGAAAATGCAGGGGCGGGGGAACAGTATGATTGTGGATCAGAAGGTGAAGCATGATGGCAAGTAACTTTATGCCAGTCAGCCCAGTGACTTTTCCTTGAATGCAGCCAATGATGTTTGTATTTTCAGCAGCAGCGGCTTTCCTGGTTTTTCATCGTCAGACTTACTTGTGCGAGTAAGAGACGCTGTGGTGCGGCTGTTTTGGTGCCGCCTATTGGCGCCGCTGATTCGATGCTGACTTGACATCATATATTTTGATGTTTCTCTCGTTCTCCTCTACTCTCTCTTTCTCATTGTTTCACTCTGTCCTCCGCTCTCTCTCTCTCTCTCTCTCTCTCTCTCTCTCTCTCTGTGTTTATGTGTGTAAGTATCTAGTTATATTTGTATGTAAACATAATGTCTCTCCCTCACTCTCTCTATCTGTATATGTATATTTCTGCGTGCGCGTGCATGTGTGGTGTTTGTTTCCTCTGTCAAAACGTACTCTCGCCAAAATAAGTTCAATGTCCAGCCAGCTATGCCAGATCGTCTGCATCCAAACAGCCACACCTAATTGCCTCCTTCCGTACTAATGCTTTGTGGGAAGTCAGTAATCGTTGAAGGCTGAAGAGACGGGTCAATTTTGGGGATGCAGTCACAGCTATGTTAAGGATAGTTTAGAGCCCCATAGGGCTCTAAATGTGTGTTGCTCATGTTTAAAAGTAACGTGTGGGGACGTTTTCCTGATATAAGTTGTGCTACAAAGACATTTGAAAAATATCAAACATACTTTACATCAACGTACATTAATTATTGATTTTGAATGTTGGCATAAGGCCAGCATGTTTGCAAGGAGGGAGCGAATCTATTATATCGACCCCAGTGCTTCATTGCTACTTATTTTATCGACCCCGAAAGGACGAAAGGCAAAGTCGACCTTGGTGGAATTTGATCTCAGAACGTAAAGACGGGCGAAATACCGTTAAGTATTTTGTCCAGTGGGCTGGTGATTCTACCAGCTCGGCATCTTAATATGCATTAAATATTAGTTTCAAATTTTGGAACAGGGCCAGCAATTTCTGAGTGGGGTTAAGTCGACCCCAGTGTTCAACAGGTACTTATTTTATCGACTCCTAATGGATGAAAGCCAAAGTCAACCCCGGCGGCATTTGAACACAAAACGTAAAATCGGAAGAACTGCCGCTAAACATTTTTTTCTGGCACCTTAACGGTTCTGCCAGCTCGGGGATATAATAAAAGACTCTTGCCGAAGATGCTGCGCAGTGGCGCTGAACCCAAAACCACGAAGTTGTAAAGTGAGCTTTTTTAAACCGCTGAGCCTTGCCTACGCCTATAGAAGTTTTTTGAAAATATCATAGGCAGGGTATAAACCAATGATTTAGACCTAAAAGTGGGAAAATTTAAGAAAATTTTATTTGACTCCAACAAATAAAGAAAAACTGTTGTACTTCGACTTAACTAGAAAAATTGTTTACTGAGACTTACAGAAAACGAAAATGGCTTACAAAGTATATAGAGGTTTACAGACTTAGATTTACAGAAATCTATAGAAGGCAAAATTAAGGCAAAATAAGAAAAGGGAAAACCAGAAATTATGTAGATGGATAACAAGGAATGGACAGACTTAAAGTGTTGTAAATGTGTAAGGACAGCACGGTAAGACCAAGATGGCGATCCACGGTATTCGAGAGCAGACGATCCTCATAATAACAGGGGCGGGGTAGGGGAGGAGGAGGAGGAGGAGGAGGAGGAGGAGGAGAGGTAAAATGAGTGAAGGAGGAAAAAGGGATCTATTTTAAAACGGGGGCCACATTTTTCATTAATGTTTTACGAAGTGTTTTTGGTACCGAAAGGCTTTCAAACTTCGTATACTTATCTATTTTGTGTTATAGAACAGAAAAATATTTTTGTATTCGAATTTATTTCATGTAAAAAATTGTCTTATTTCGATAATTTCAACCAATCACTGACAAGTATTCAGTTGTTTACATTTACTCCTTTGGCTGATTAAGCGATGTAAAGCGTATTTAATCTCCATACCTTCGTTTTATTTGCTTTTTTCATTTTAAATTTGCTTTAACCCTAACCCTAACCCTAACCCTAGGGTTAGGGTTAGGGTTAGGGTTAGGGTTAGGGTTAATTGTTTCAGAATCGTTTGTTTATGTAGTCGGCACTTAATGTATATCGGCTGAATGGACGTCAGTGATTGGTTGAAATTACAGAAATACGACAACTTTAACATGGAATAACTTATGGATTTCTTTTTTTTTAAAGAAGACTAAGAGAAAAAGATGTTTTATATGACACATTCTACCAGTGTTCCAAGTTTCAAAGTGTTTCGTTAATGAAAAATGTGGCCCCCGTTTTAAAAAAGATCCGGAAAAAGAAAGGAAAGGGATTGTATATCTATACTAATGTGGCCTTCATTTTTCAGATTGTAAGGTTATGGTTTAATGGAATTTAGATGTTAGCTTCAGAAGATCGAGAGACATTCGTTAACATGCAACTGGAGATGACTTCACACATGACGTGTTTGTGCGTGTATGTATGTGTTTATGTATGTCTGTATATATGTGTTTATCTATGCACGTATGTATATGTGCATGTGTGTTGAAATGTATCCGCTTGCCTGTATGTATACGTGTGTATGCCTGTGTATGTATGTCTACTTGTGGTACATTATCTTTCTTGTCGAGGCTATATATGTACAGCTATGCATTTATATATAGATAGATAGATATATATACATATATATATATATATATAGAGAGAGAGAGAGGGGAGGGAGAGAGATATAGATATATATGCATACATACATATGAGAGATAGAGAGAAAGAAGAAAGGGAGAGAGAGAAAGAAGAGAGGGAGAGAGAGAAAACATGTGTGTGTACCTGTAAATTTGCATGTGAGAGTAGAAGAGAAAATATGCCTGTGTATTTATATATACACACACACACACACATATATATATATTTATATATTTATGTATGTATGTATGTATGTATGTATGTATGTGTGTGTGTTTGTATGTATGTATGTATGTATGTGTGCTTGTATGTATGTATGTATGTATGTATGTATGTATATATGTGTGTGTGTTTGTATGTATATATGTATGTATGTATTATGTATTATGTATGCATGTGTGTGTGTATGTGTGTGTGTTTGTATTATGTATGTATGTATGTATGTATGTATGTATGTGTGTGTGTTTGTATGTATATATGTATGTATGTATTATGCATGTATGTATGTATGTGTGTTTGTATGTATATATGTATTATGTATGCATGTATGTATGTATGCGCGCGCATATGCGTCAAGCTACGTTAAACGTCGCTCACAAACGGTACCAACTCGCATCTGGCACCTCATGATACCAATCAATCTTTGATGGTGCCACTATCGTTGTTGCTGTTCTTGCTGTTGTTGTTGGTGCTGTTACTCATGTTGTAGGTACTGCTGTCGCTGTAGTTGTTGTAATTCTTGTTGTTGTTGTTGTTGGTGGTGGTGGTGGTGGTGGTGGTGGTGGTGGTGGTGGTGGTGGTGGTGGTGGTGGTGGTGGTGTTGTTACTGCTGTTGCTGAAGTTGTCGTTGGTGTTGATGTTGAAGCTGAAGTAAGTTCTAGATGTGATGTTTGATTTTGTTGACAGTGATGGCCACAGCAGACGGGACAGTAGCGGGTGTTGGCGCTGGTGTTGGTGCTGGTGTTGGTGTTGGTGTTGGTGTTGGTGGAGATGGTGGTGTTGGAAGTGGTTTGGCGCTGGTGATATCGGTGGAATCGCAAGTGGGTGGAGGTGATGGTGGTGGTGGTGGTGGTGGTGGTGGTGGTGGTGACGGCGGCGGCGGCGGCGGCGGTGATGGCAGTAGCGGTGGTGGTCGTCGTGGTGGTCGTCGTGGTAGTGGTGGTGGTCGTGGTGGTGGTAGTGGTGGTGGTGGTGGTGGTGGCGGCAGCGGCGGCGGAGGTGGCGGCGGTAGCGGAGGCAGTGGTGGTGGTCGTCGTCGTCGTCGTCGTTGTTGCGGTGGTGGTGGTGGTGGTCACGTTGGTGGTGGTGGTGGTAGTGATATTGGTGTAACTAGACATGGTTTGGAGATGGTGGTGGTGTTGGTGTTGTTTAGCCCAAGGTCAAACCTGATCGAAATGATCTAAACGACTACCTTGTCGTTTAAGGATTAAATAGAACCGTAAAGTATAAATTGAGGGAGATTTGGCTGCTATGCTAATGTTGTTCACAAAAGCTTTGGTGATGTTGATGATAGTGGTATGAGTGTTCATGTTGTCTATTGTTACTATCGTTGTCGTTGTTGTTAGTGGGGGGGGCGGTGGTGCCGAAACAAGTGCTATTTTCTGTAGGGATAAGAAAGAAGAAAACAAAACAAGGGTACATGGAAGAAGAAGAAGAAGAAGAAGAAGAAGAAGAAGAAGAAGAAGAAGAAGAAGAAGAAGAAGAAGAAGAAGAAGAAATAGTCAAACTAGCTCGTACTAGCTGTATCTCTATTATTATTATTATTATTATTATTATTATTATTATTATTATTATTATTATTATTATTTGTTATTATATTTCAACTAAAGGTTTACAACAGTAACGGGTGAGGTAGGAGACGGTAAGAGAAAGGGAAATACTGGTTGAATAGGTGGCGTGGTGTCGTTAGAGGTGGTGGTGGTGGTGGTGGTGGTGGTGGTGCATGCACTTGTTAATTGTAGTTATAATAGTAGTAGTAGTAGTAGTAGTAGTAGAATCGGACCCTCCCACCACCACCACCCTCTATGTATTATCATAGTTGATAGTTGAGGTGACCTATAATTGCATTACTATCATCCACTCTTAAGTCACCAACTAAAGCCAAAATCTGCTTCAAACTACAATCTTGATGTACTTGTGAATATATATATACATACATACATATCTATACATACATACACACATATACATACATACGTACATACATACATACACACATATATATACATACATACATACACATACATACACATACATACATACATACACACACATATATACATATCTATACATACATATATATATATATCTTATATACATACGTATATAACCAACTAAAGCCAAAATCTGCTTCAAACTACAATCTTGATGTACTTGTAAATATATATACATATCTATACATACATACACACATATACATACATACGTACATACATATACATACATACATACATACACATATATGTACATACATACATATCTATATATACATACATATATATATATATATCTTATATACATATATACATACATATATAACCAACTAAAGCCAAAATCTGCTTCAAACTACAATCTTGATGTACTTGTGAATATATATACATACATACATACATACACACATATTTATACATGCATACATACATATATATAACATACGCATAGACACGCATATACATAATTATATATATACATACGCACATATATGTTTGTATGTATGTATGTTATGTGCATGCGTGTATATACTTGTGCATTTGTGGTTAAGTATATACGTGCATGTATATGAAGTGACCGCGTGTAAGTGAAAAATAAAATAAAAAAAACAAGACAAAGATTTTCACTTCAGTTAAAGAGTAAACTTACTCAAGACACTCAACCACCCGACCACACTTATTGCGACACCCAAGCATATTTAAACTGTACATTAGTGTACATACGTCAAGCCGGGTACGCTATAAGGACTACTTAAGCTGTTAGCGATATACAAGTCGTACGGATAAAACAAACTCGTGCTGGCACACGCAACGATAGTACGTGTTGCGTCAAAGACAAGTATAGAAAAGAAAAGCAAAATGCTAGTTGAAAACGGGCGGTGTGCAATAGAGCCAAGCACTGAATCTGGGTGATAGTGTATCGGCATCTACAGCAGAGACTGTTGGCTGAGATAACCACTACAGAAACAAGAAGGGTTAAGCTGGACATTATTTAATCAGGCGGTCACTTTTCCTTATAATTATTATATGGATATCAGGAAGCAGTTTGGAAGATTTAGGTAAGTACAGTTTTGGAACGTACACACAAATGAACACAAAATCACAAACACACACGATCTCACACACACGCATGCACACACGCACACACACGTGCGAGGTGTTTATATATGTATATACACACACACCACACACATATACATACATACGTAGATACGTAGAACGCATACATAAAATGAGATCTACTGTAACTGGTTGTTTGCTGTTCATGCACTGTATCATAACTTCGCGTCTCTATGTATATATATATATATATATATATACATATATGTGTGTGTGTGTGTGTAATATACATGCATATACACATATGTGTGTGCGTGCGTGTGTGTGCCCGTGTGTGTGCGCGCACGTGTTTGTGTATGTATGTATGTATAAATGTTTGTATTTATATAGAGTTATATATGAAAAAGAAAAACAGTCAAGCATTTATTGGCGGTTCCCTTAATACATTTAAGCATTTGAGTACCCATTCTTGAGAAAGACAACTAAGTTGAGACTCCGCAGTTACATTCAGCCCTTTCTGTTTTTTTTTTTTTTTTTTGCTTTTTTTTGTTTGTTTTGTTTTTGCAAACAACACATACATACATATTTTCATTTATGACACCTAAATTTCGTATTCCCACCACAAAAGACTGAAAAGTGAACTCAGAGAGCTACAGAGTGAAGCATCAGTCTTTAAAAAGTGCATGAACTATACTATTGTATATTGAGTACTTCTTTCTGTCTTTGTCAAACGCCTATGCGCCGACATATGTGTATATTATATTATATTATATTATATATATATGTGTGTGTGCGTGTGTGTGTGTATAATATATATATATATATATATACTATGATTGATTACTATGATTGACCGTTGACTGAACACTATTCAATTTTTTTCTCCGTGTTTTTCTCCTTGTCTCCGTATTCTTTCTGTTGAAGAGCGTAGCTCGAAACGTCAAAGACTTTCCGTATTCCCGAGCGTCATACTAATACATCCTTTTGTTATTTACACCACCTGTCCTCGTCTGTTGTTGTTTTTTCGTACATTCTCCCATATATATATATATATATATATATATATATATATATATATATATATATATATATATATATATATATATATATGTTGTTGTACTTGGGGATGGTCATATTGCCAGTTTAGCCAATAAAAACACGCGCACTATATATTTGGTGTTAATTTGGTTCAGCTTTATATTACATTAATCTTAATCTTATTTCGGCCAGAGTTCTTTCGTCACACATATATATATATATATATATATATATATATATATATATATATATATATATATATATATATGTATATATATGTGTGTGTGTGTGTGTGTGTGTGTGTGTGTGTGTGTGTGTGTGTGTGTGTGTGTGTGTGTGTGTGAGAGAGTAAAAATAAATACAAAAAAAGGGGTTTTGTATGATTGTGTATAGAGGAATATATTATTTTGTTTAAAAGAGTTCCAACTCTGTCTGTTTTTTTTTGTTTTATTTATATTCCTGCAAAACCAATGTGGGATATAGAATATGGAATATACAATATATAATATAAAATAAAAATGGATGGTACAATGAAATAAAGTATTGAATGTCTTTTGAATATATGGAATATGTCTTATTGAATAGATGAAATATTGAGTGTTCAATATAAAGGATTAAATATATAAAGGCGAATACGTATTTTCTTTACCTTGTGGTATTTCATCATGGCCGGTATGACAGACTATACATACATATGTGTTTATATATATATATATATATATATACACACACACACATATATCTATATATACACACATATATAAACTTATATCTATATGCATATATAGATAATATATTTATGCACGCATGCGTACAAGCATACATGTATGCATACATACATGCATACATACATACATATAAACAGTATTTATTAACCCAGTATCTGAGCTGAATTATTAGCTACAGGATTGCAATCTGGATTACGTTTCAATGGATTCGATCAGCGATCGTCAGCAGGCATCATATTCCTGGATATCTATTATTTTGTCAGATAAATTCATTCGGTTTTTTCTACATGACATTCTATAGCTATACGGATAAGCAAAATTTGTAAAGGAAGTATAGAGGTACATAAAGAAAAAACAAAATATTACGATAAGTTTTTTTTTTATGTATATGTGTGTTTCAATTGAAATAATATTGGAAATGTTATAAAGAAAAAAAGTTTAAAAACGAACGAATTTATCTGATAACCTAATGCAGAGTAAAGGGCCGTATTTGAACAAGGAGTCTTCATTTTAAAACTATTTGTAGTTATGCTGTTTTCCACTAACTGTAAGAGAATTCTTGTGTAAGAGAATTCCTACAATTACTTCAGAAATAAATATTCTTAGTTCGAATACAGTCATATACATATCAGAGAATAAGACACCTGATGATGCTCGGATATCAAACCGATCGAAATGTAGTGTAGATTTAAATATTAAGAGTTTTTTTTATTATTTATAAAGCTGAGGTTAATAGTTCGAAAAAAAATTTATATATATGTAGAATTAGATACAGATTTACAGTCATACATATACATACATACATACATACATGTATTACATACATATATACACCTCTTTCTTTAACTATTTGTTCATTCTGACCATGCATTGAGGATATGACATCAAAATGAAATCAAAAATTCAAATCAAGAGACGATTTGCACATATGCATTAGTGAGTGTGTATGTGTGTATGTGTGTATGTGTTTATACGTATATCTATCTTTCTTTTTCTCTCCTTCTCTCTCCATATGCGTGCATGTGTGTGTGTGTGTGTTTATATAATAGCCGATACAAATGTTGTTTAGTTGGTTGATTTCTCCAATCACGCTTTATATCGCAGAGAGAGAGAGAGGGGTAGAGAGAGGGTTAAAAGAGTATAAGATAGATACAGAGAGATAGGTGCAAGGTAAGTGCACACACTGGGCTTGATGGCAGACAATGAGTAAAGGAAATATACCCATACACAGTTTGAGAAAGAATCGTAGAAAGCGAAGAAGGAGGAAAAAGATAGGAAGAGGAGGAAATGACACAGTAGTTGGTTGTATCTGAAAAACATTCTGCAATAGTCAAT
>NC_142934.1:98909995-98919995 GCF_046866305.1 Octopus bimaculoides | reverse complement strand
GCGGGGCAGAGCGGGGTGATAAAGTAAGCTCGGATAGAGAATGGTGGTGGTCATGTGTAAGATTTATCTGTCAAACGGGTGCTCAGAAAGACTTGAATTACTTCAGAATATAAAGGTGAGATTTGGGAGGTAGCATTAGGATAGAGAGTGGATGTTATCTAAATAGAGAAATACGGAGAGCGAGAAAACAGATGTTTGAGAGAAGAAATAGCTAGAGAACTGTCAAGATCGTTGACTTAGAGCAGGTTTTACGAACAGGTGAGAAGAAAGAGAGACAGAGAGGAGAGGAGAGTGGATGAAAGGAATCTACATAAAGTAAACAGACATTTTCTCATAGACCTTTTTTTTTGTTATTTTATTTATTACTTTTCTTTGGATCACTTTTTATATGTCTTTCTCTTACTTAGCAGTTAATCTATCATACAGAAGAAGATAAATCCCTCGTATATTAATCCGAATGATCTCTCTTCCATCCCTCTGAAACACTCGTGATATACATAACTTTATTAAGCTTCCATTTTCCTCCGTTACAGAAAGTCTTACTTAGGACTGTAAACTGTGATTTGAGGGAGATTTTGCTGTTATTTCGATGTTGTTAAAAAAGTGTTGGTGGTCATCATGATGATGATATCAGTGTTGATGTTGTTGTAACTGATGGTGGTTGTGGCCGTACTATTTTCTATAAAACTAAGTAAGACGGAAAAAAAGGGAGGGTTCGTATAATCCTTTTTATAAAGGTACAACGACTGAAAATTTGATGGAAGGGACTAGTCGATTACATCGACTCTAGTATTTCAAAGGTATTTGATTTATTGACCCCGAAAGGAAAAAAGGCAAAGTCAACCTCAGTGGAATTGAACACGAAACCTAAAGCCTCTAAGCATTTTTGCTTAGCCGACTAACCATTCTGCCAGCTCACCGCCTTAACGTATGCGGATATATATTAACATGTTGTTTGTATTTCTCTATTCTAAAATAGTTTCTACATTTTCAGTCTTCCTCAAATCTGCGTGCTCTCAATATTTGCATAAATATGACTATGTAATCCTTTCAGGGCTCATTTAATTAACTGAATCAACACTTGATACCTACGTTGAAACTAGTAGTAGTAGTAGTAGCAGTAGCAGTAGCAGTAGTAGTAGTAGTAGTAGTAGTAGTAGTAGTAGTAGTAGTAGTAGTCATTATGAAAGAAAGAAGAGAAGAAAAATTCTAACATTTATTCTTCCCTGCAAAATTACTGTATATATTGTACCATCTGATAGTTATATAACCATGCGTGACTAAAAGTGCAAACATGGCCGTCGTTTAGTTTTTGAAGTTCGCTTCCGAATCACTTGTGTTGTGGTTTCTAGTTTGATACCACTGTGCGGCACCTTGAGCAAGTGTTTTCTGTTAAATCTTCAACTCGACCAACACCTTGACCTTGTGAGTGAATTTGATAGACAGAAACTGTATGGAAGCCAATCATATATATATTTATGCATATGTGTGTGTCCTTGTGTTTGTGTCCCCCGCCCCGCCACTTGACAACTGGTATTAGTTTCTTTACGTACTCGTGACTTACCAATTCGGCCTGAGTTACTGATAGAATAAGAATCAGACTTTAAAATGCAGGTATTGGAATCAGCTTACTCGATTAAACTCTTCAATGCGGTCAACTGACTGAAACAAGTAAACGAGAAAGAAAACAGAAACTGCGAAAACCCGTTCCGATTGACTGTGCCTTCTATTGAGTCCTACACTTAATCTATCTTCAGATTAACACCACCATTTGACTGGCTTTTTGTGTCATTATTTCAGTGGTTCTCAACTGGGGCCCATTGCGGGTTTTCATAAGATTTTGTTGTTAAAAATTATGCGCAATAAATTGGTTGTACTTCTACAACACACAAATTATTTTAATTTTTTGAATACAATTTCTAATATTTAATTATAAAAATTGCAGTAAGATATTTTTATATATACAGCAAATGGTTATGGAGATCTAGTAGAATAAAATAGAAGCCAAAGGGAGCCCATAGTAAAAAAAAATAGCTGAGAACCAATGCTTTAGATCAGTGCTTCTCAAACTATCTGATGTGGCGTACTGGCAGTTTTTTTCCCCCAATGTGCCAGGGACCGGTAATATTTCTTAGTAATATTGATCTATACCGGAAAAAATATATATTATGAATATAATAAAAGTTGACAATAATACAATATTACAATAATACAATATTATATAAGCATTTTATAAGTATTTTATAATGTTTCTTTTCTGGAAACTCGCCGGCTCGCTGATGGCCACTACTTTGACTAGCACTGCTTCAGATGAATCTACTCTGTTGCAAGCATTTGAAACGGCTTACCACCTGAAAATAACCAACGATTCTGAGCTTCTCCCACATTTACCGCCCAGTTTTTGATATCCGTCAAGGAAATAACGAAAATCTAAAGGAGAGAACAGAAAGCAAATGAGAGCGTTATAAGAGACGGGAGACGAGGAAAAGAGAGAGAGATGGAAACGGAGAGTAGAGAGAGGATAGGGAGAGGGTAAACAATGAGATGAATTTAAACTAGATTAAATGTTTGATATTTTATCGAACACTGATATGTTTAATTCCTTTAATTCTTTAATCATTAATCTTTACTTTTCAGCTCCCTTCCAGACAGCCCTCCAGATTCAGAACCTTACTCCCCTTCAGACGAACAGCAAGGTACGTTATGCATCTCATTGCTGTGTGTCCTTTTATTTATTAGTAGTTCTGTGTCTTCGTCTATCGTCCATTGTGTTTTCAATTGCTTATGTATTTGTATGCTTACATGTGATTGGGTGTTTGTGCGTTTGTGTGTCTGAGTGTGTGAACCTATGAGTGAAGGTTCTTGTGTGAATTTATGAGTGAAGGTTCTAGTAATAGTATTGTCATTGTATAATGAGTATAAACACTATGTACTAATTGCCATTCCTCTCTTGACTATTGACAAAATAATATGTCCTTGTCTCCATCCTTTGCATATATTATTTTATTCTTTTATGGGTTTCAGCCAGGTGGATGTGGTCATGCTGGAGCACCACTATGATTTTTCACTCTTTATTTTTGTACCCTTTCCACAATCATTCCGTGGTTCCTCTCCTCCGACTAATGCTATCCGATCAAAATTGTCGATGGCCCATCTGCTGTATGATGGAATTTAACACTGCTGCCCTATGTATACTTACATGTGACCTTGTGTGTATTCGTGAGTGAATGTATGTAAATGTGTGTAATATTTAATTATTACACACGCACATATATGTATGTACACACACACATACACACACACGCACGCACGCTCACACATACACATGCACACACGCACGACGGGCTTCTCTCAGTTTCGGTCTACCAAATCCACCATACATATATATATATATATATATATATATATATATATATATATATATATATATATATATATATATATATACTTCTTAAACAAGAATATTACATATATATATATATATATATATATATACTTCTTAAACAAGAATATTACATATATATATATATATATATATATATATATATATATATATATATATATATATATATATATATATATTATTCTTAAACAAGAATATTATTAACAGTAACTTCGAAGTTTCAGACAGTAAAGCCATCGTCGGTCTACCGTCTGACGATGGCTTAACTGGCCGAATCTTCGAAGTCACTGTCAGTAATAATCCTGTTTAAGAAGGATAAATTTGTACTCTACAAAAGTATGGAGTAACGCAGGAGTCGCCAAACTTTTTCGACCATCAACCCCCTTTAGCCACCTCCTCATTTAAAATATCTTAATATCCTACCCTACTGTATCATACCTTGAATGCGTACCGGGTACTGACGCCGGCAGTTAAAATGCTAGCTAATAATTACATGTACAACAAATTAAGAAATTCTATTGAAAATGACGCACTTTTTACATTTAAAACTACGTGCACGAATATACAGTATTAAACTTTCAATTTTTATGAAATTGTTTTCACGGTTAGAAAATGTGAAAAACGCATCATATTGCTGGAATATCTTTCATTGAAATTGACAACATCAATGTGAGGGATGAGCATAGCACTGACTAAGTATTTCGAGTAGTTAATCTGGGTGAGCTGGTCTTTCGCACACCGACCCCTTGGCTATCATCGACCCCCTTTAATCCCTCGCCGACCCCTAGGGGGTCCCTGGGACCCCTTTGTGTTTGTGTGTGTGTGTGTGTGTGTGTGTGTGTGTGTGTGTGGAAAACCGACATCCGATACATGTCCTGTATTACTAACAAGTATCAATATTTTAGATGACTTCAGTCTTAAAGTAAATGTCTAATTTGACATTCGTTTGCTATTTGTTTCCATATTAGTTATATCCTAAAATGACAAACGTTCTGGTTTACTAAGAGGTACTTGTAAATCTTCTTAATCCCTGCATTATCAAATATCCGTGCACGGGGGTTCTGAGCTGCATTGTTGAGATTAATTACTAGAAATATTAAAAGTAATAAATCATGACTTACCATTAAGTCTTATTTTGATCCTACAGAAAAAAAAATCTTTCTTTCATTCACCTTCATTTGTCTATCTTACGTTCCTTTGAATAACTAAAAATAGATATTCTGTATTTAAAGTGTCACTGGATCAGCAAATATAACAGCCAAATATCAAAGAGCTTACTCGTTGCTTTGAAATGTGTGTACAAATATGATCCCTCATGAGATAAAAGAAATAGAATTGCCTGTGACAAAGACTAGGCCTTCTCTTTCTGAGCTTCATCTCCAAACAACTATACACTCTCTACAAAGTTCAAAATGAACCAGATCGACAATTCAGTCTTACTCCATACGGGATGTTGGTGTCGTTACTTTTGCTATTATTGTTGTGACTACTGTTATTGTGAAAGCATATGACTTAGTGACTAGAGAAATCAGCTCACGGTCGCAAGGTCGTGAGTTCAATTCCAGGCTGTGTGTTGTGTCCTGGAGCTAGACACTTTATTTCACGTTACTCCAGTCCACTCAGCTGGCAAAAATTAGTGTCACACTGAATCTCCCTGAGAACTACGTTAAGGATACACGTGACTGTGAAGTGCTCAACCACTTGCACATTAATTTCAAGAGCAAGCTGTTCCGTTGATCGGATCAACTGGAACCCTCGTCGTCGTAACCGACGGAGTGCCAGTGTATACTATAATTGTTGTTGATTTGTTGTATAGCTGTTTCTACTGTTATTGTTAATCATTTCTGTTTTGCTTACAGATACCAAACATAATATTCCAGGTGGCATTTCTCATCACAACCCTCACAACAACCCGCAACAGCGTCACCATCAACAGAACCTCAATAACCCCAATGTGGTGCCTCACTTGCAGCCACACCATTCACCTCATCCATCACGACCACCGCATGATCTCCGTAATGGTATAGCCCAAACACCTCAGCAACACATGTACCCTCCTTTGGGTGGCAACACGTCAGTGAGAGGACCATCCGGCAACATGCATCTGGTCTCTCATGGCAACGTCAGTGGGACTCGGAACTTGGGTTACAGCTCTTATCTATGTAACGACCCGCTGAAGCTAAATCCTTCTGTCCCTACACAAGCTTTGATCTCGTCCTCAAATATACAAGCGGTTCCCCCGGGTCTCCCCCAGAACTGTTCTCTGATGAATCAACAACCACAGTCACAACAACAACAACAGCAACAGCAACAACAACAGCAACAATCACTCATGCATTATGGACAGTAAGTATTTTCGTATTACATTTGTATTTTCACAGGCTTCCATTGCTCGAAGTTGGCTAATGTTATACCACCTCCACTCAGGACCAGCCGAGAATCACTCGCCTCTCCTTTTTCTTGTCACCCATGCTACGTCTACTCACTCCAGGCCCCCGTACTAATTACATTTCACCCAGTTTTCCATCCCCATTATATCATACTTCTGGGACTCCATCTCTGTCTGTGTGTTTCCCTGAAGCCGTCAACCATATTGATCCCATTGGTTTCTAGGGACCACATGGGTACAATCCTTTGTGCAATTCATTTCTCCAGACCAAATTCAAAGCCTTAATTATAAAGTACACTTAATCAAGGGACTCACAGACTGTTGACAAAGCTAACCATATATTTTAAGTACAGACTACTTGAAAATAATACTCACAAATATTTTGTGAGTATATTTAATTTGATCCCAGTACCTGACTAGTACTTTATTTTATCGACTTCTGATCGATACTCAGTACAAAACATATCGTAACTTGTTTCACCTTTTACTCTTTTTTCTTTCTAAGGATTTGATCTTGGTACTATAATTATCAATATCTTTTTCACCTATTTTGAAATGAACCAGGACCAGTTACAGTCATTGCCAAATACCCATTTCAGAGTTAATACTAAAGTAACGCACAGAACGGCAATGGATTTGTAGAATCGTTAGAGTGTTGGACAAATTTCCTCTCAGTATTTAAATTGCAGACATTTACGTTCTTGGTTCAAATCTCCCCGAGAATAGCTTCGACTTTCATTCTTCCAGTGTAGATAAAATAAACACTGGTGACATTTCAATTGACTAATAACACTGTGTAACACGTTTTTTATCCTTGGATAGCAAGTGTTATTTCCTATTTGCTTACCCCTAGAAAGTATGAAAAATCGTTAATATTTCCTTCAAACTCTGCTTTTGTTTCATTTATTCAAATCCCAAAGAATCCCTTTCAACACATGGCTATGATGCTCCACCACTACTCTTGTTCATGATCAGAGATGCACATATTGTCAGCAACTAAGCGGTTATGGTCAAGCAACTGACAAGCAAATCTGTAGTATTGAGCAGAATATTTCTACAATGATATTTCTGCTTCAACAATTCAGCGTTGAATGTGTCGAAGATGGAATGGAAAATAGATCAGTTTCAAAACATTGATGTCCAGGTCACGAAAGTAATGTCCGAAGAAATCATTTCCTTTGATTTCTGGATAGAAACAAATAGGAAATAACACTTACTGAACAAAGACAAAGAAAGAAAATTTTGTTGCACAGTATCATTCACCTACAAAATTTCTGGCCTTATACTAATCATAAGAGGTCTCACAAGTCTTTCGTTTCAAGGCCAATACGTTATTCACACAGATATCCATATACATTAATATATTTATTAGCAGTTTATCCAACTATTTAAGTCAAGCCAATGCTGCCTCCAACAACAACAAAAATTACCCTGATTCACCTAACAATACATAATAACATTTGTTTCATTTCAAAGCTAAGTCATCCACACAGCCATCCATATATATGTACACTGACATATTTATTTGCAGTTTATCCAACTATTTAAGTCAAGCTAACAGCGTCTCCAAGAAGCGAAAGTACTCTGATTCACCTAATAATACGTTAACCAATACGATGATTAACAGTATGAATGGTTTATTGAACATTAAACAAGAACCATCGAGTAAGTATCACGTTTCACACTGCTTATGTTTATTTTACAGAAACCTAAGATGGTCGTTACTTTAACAAATAAGCATATGCATACAGATATATGAAGGCGGGGATACACACACACACGCATCCACAGGCACAAACACACACACGCATATTATGTGTGTGTGTGTGTGTTTTGATATTTCGCTAAGGCATTGTGAGACTAATAACCTGATGTAGAACTCAATATACTTATGTTTCAGAACGAAGTGCTAGACAAGTATAGAACAGTTATAAGAAAATGAGATGACAAAAGAAAAAGAACGGTTATGTTATGAATTTCATTAGCTTACAGCTGTTTCTTCTATAGAGATTGTAGATGTGTAGATGAGTGACCTCATACTGGAGGCTCTGATGAAGCTATAGGGTGTTATTCAAGCACTCAACTATGAGTTCACTGCATCTTGTTGCAAAAACAGCTGTAAGCTAATGTAATGAAGTTCTTAACCGTTTCTTTCTTGTACCTCATTCTTTAAATTTTAAGTGTATGTGTATGTATGTATGTATGTATGTACGTATATATATATATATATATATATATATATATATATATATATATATATACATACATATATATATATATGTATATATATATATATATATGTATATATATATATATATATATATATATATATATATATATATATATATATATATATATATATATATATATATAACATATGTACATACACACATACATACATAAATGATGATAGCCGTTCCATCAGCGCACGCACCACATCCCATCACACAGCACAATCTCTCCACTGATGAGCCCTAGATGACTTTTAAGACCAGCTGCTGACTGACACGGTTTAAAACACGTCACAGATATTCAAATTTCTTCAATATTTTTGCCCTTTGGAATCTGATTCTGTAGGAATGTTTTTTCATGAACTAGCATATGTCTTTTAAGTCCGGGTTTTGTCATACAACTTTTATGACATAAGACACAAGTCGTAAGAGGTGGCTGGGGTTAAGACTATTACCTACCTGGGCATTTCGATTTTCATCTGACTTCATATGATTCACGTATGCTGCTTTTGACAACAAAACACGATCGCACGCAATGCATATCCAATATTCAATGTTGATTTCAGTTCCAATTGTTCCTTTGCGACAGGCACTTTTAAGCGCAGAGCGCTGAACCATCTTTTCATCCCGGTCATAACAACCAGTCTTAACAGCACCCATTTACTTGTTCCGATCCAGAGCGTCAGTTTCCCAATCACTTTTGTTCATATCTAGTTTCTTCAGGTTTTCCTTCACAGTCTTTATACCTTTTCCTCGGCTTATGTCGTGGTCACTTACCAAAGTTGAGCACACCATAAAAAAGACGCTATAGCAATCGCTCATCTTTCATTCTAATAACATGTCCAGCCCATCTCATTTGAGCTGAGATAGCATGTTGTTCAATAGAGTTACAACGGAAGGATACAAAAACCATTTTGACTTAGCCAGACCATACAGGCTAGTATTCGTCCTTTCTACTTGGAGAGTTTAAATGTAGTTATAAAAATATGTCCTTCTGTTTAAATGTAATTGCATTAAATTTCTATATCTTTGTGCAGCTGAGGATTGCTCTGCATTTTATATTTGATGTAATGTTCACATTGCTTAATTAAATGGAGTCGCATGAAACGATCGTACTGCATTAACTTTGGATATCTTTGTTGCTTATTTTAACTTTAATCACCTTATTTTGAAACTGCATGGATAATACCATACTTAATTTTCGTGCCTAAACTTAAGTACCATACTCACCTGAATATATATATATATATATATATATATATATATATATATATATATATATATATATATATATATATATATATATATATATATATATATATATATATCATAAATATACAGGGATTAGCATGAGTTGCTTCTCCAGCATACTGAGAATTTAGAAATAGCAGTCAAAGAACTACTGATTCCAAACTACAAATTATGTTGGAGAACCAACTCATGCTAATCCCTGTATATTTATGATTATAAATGGCTTTACCGATAAAGGTTTTTTCATACTGAACTACTTGGGAAAATTGTTAATTATTAATTTTATTCCTAATTGACGATTCCCTGCCATATATCTGTATATATATATATATATATATATATATATATATATATATATATATATATATATATATATATATATATACATATATATAGATATGTATGTATGTATGTATGTATGTATATAATGTCTACTTTGTTTTCTATTTCTGTATATATAGCTGCCTCCTATGGCAACACGAGTTACATTGGTGACTGCAGTGAGGAGGACTATTATGATATTGAAAATGCCAATAACTTTGATGGCTCTTACCAAGTCATTAAGTGGCAACCATTCCAACCAGCAAAATGGGCAATTCTCTGTGACGATAACAGTGAAATGTAAGTATGTATTAAGTAGTAACCACGGTCATGAGACTAAAGTTTAACCTATTCCTGTCCTTATTCGGCAAAGTGTCAGATAAGGGGCGGAAAAAAGCATATATA
>NC_142934.1:98882495-98904995 GCF_046866305.1 Octopus bimaculoides | reverse complement strand
AGGATCCAGGTATGGCTCCTATGTTTTTGTTCATATGTTTTATCATGCTCATTATTATTATTATTATTATTATTATTATTATTATTATTATTATTATTAAAGCGGCGAGCTGGCCGAATCGTTAGCACTCCGGGTAAAATGCTTCGCGGCATTTCGTCTGTCCATACTTTCTGAGTTCAAATTCGCCCAGGTCGACTTTGCCTTTCATCCTTTCTGGGTCGACAAATTAAGTACCAGTTGAGCACTGAGGTCGATTTCATCGACTACCCCTCCATGAAATTATTGGCCTTGTGCGAAAATTTGAAAGCATTATTATTATTATTATTATTATTATTATTATCATCACTATTATTCCGACTACTCCTATTTACTATCATTATCATCATCATCATCATCATTGCCAACAACAAACTACAACAACATTATTCCACATTGCCATAATTATATATTTGTTTTTTCTATCCAACCAGGATCGATCTGCACCCAAACCAAATGTGCAAAGTGACGGTGGGCCGGCTGCACTTCAGTGAAACTACATCCAATAACATGCGTAAGAAAGGAAAACCGAATCCTGATCAACGCTATTTCATGTTGGTCGTGGGATTACATGCTCATTGCGGAGATAACAATTATGTAGTGGCAGCACATGTATCAGAAAAGATCATTGTGAGGGTAGGGGTTCATTTTCATTCAACTACAGTATAAGAATAACATGGTTAGAAGAGGTAACCAAAAAATTTTACTTAACAACTGAGTCAAAAGAGAATGGGTAGTACTCACGTGACTCTTCAGAATCCCCATAATTTGTGTGGTGCGGAGGAAAGGAGAAAGTTAGCCTCAGAATGGGGTCGGACACGAACGTTTGCAACTCAATGAAATCTGCTAACGGTAACTTAAAGCCAAATGGTAGTATTAAACCGTGCTACGGATTAATCTACTTCACCGAAATGGGAATAGTTACTCCCTAGGTGCTTCCACATACATACAGTTTCAGCCTACCAAATTGCATTCACACCAAATTTCATAGCCGACCAAGTTTCTTAATTTTCTTAGTAAAACTTCAGGAAGACACATGCATTTGTACCTCTAGCATATTTTTAAATGTTTATATAGTAACCACGAAACGTTGTGGTTTACAGGTAAACAAAGCTAATAAGCGCTTAGTATATACAATCGGTAAGAGAACAATAAACATATGTAAGAGTTTTCTTAAATTCACAATGTAGCACTTCACTATTATTGTTATCTAAGTTCCAGTGCTGGAATTTTGTTTCTTTTTTAGAAACTAGCTCTTTCATTTTTTTAAAGAATTGAAATTTTAAAACAAGAGAGACGAACATACTGCAAAAGTAAAATAGATATCAATCGGTTTCAACGATGAAAATTTAATTGTTCGATCAACTGAAAACCTGCTAACTGAATTATCATGTCACATTCCACAGATACGTGTATTCTTAGCGTAATTCTCTCAGACGGAAGCAGTGTGACAGATTTTAAAACTACTAGTACAATCCATCCGATGAGTTTCTATACAGCTTCCGTCTACCCAGTTTCACGCAGAAGGTTTGGATTAACGTAAAGCTGTGGCAAAAGATTGCCCAAGATATCATTTAGTGAAATCGAACTCCAGCCCTCACGATTGTAATGCGAACTTCAGCTTGGATGCCTCCATATTGTATATACACATATAAATACATGTTTTATATCTTTTTTCTTATATATTATATAGGCACATGTGACAAAAGTTTCTATATTCTTGCAGGCTTCGAACCCGGGTCAGTTTGATAGTGATGTTGATGTTGTTTGGCAGAAAGGACATGTACAAGACGCTGTGTTCCACTTGGGTAAAGTTGGGATAAACACAGACCATCCAGACGAGAGCCTAACAGTAAACGGTAATCTAAAACTCACCGGTCATATCCTTCATCCTTCCGATAAGAGAGCGAAAGAAGAAATAAAAGAGGTTTGTAGATAATGTAGGAATTGCTGTTACTGCTATTATTGTTGTTGTTGCTGTTGTTTATTTAATCCAAAGTGACAATATACAATCGGATGAAATTTTGGTCTCTACCACCAATGGCCGAGCTTTCACGTGCGTCTCGCCTCCATATTGGTTTTAATGTTCCCGTTGCTGCGGTTGCTTAGTCCCCAGATCCAGCTAGGTATGGGTCTGACTTACAGGAAATTTCACGTTCCACTATTAAACTGGAGACCCACAATAATATATTAAAGGAGTCCATGAAGACAATTTGCTTTAGATGTGTTTATTGCGAGAAACAGCAAAATTTCTTTCTCTTGCGTTTTACATGGTTAAATCTGCACAAGTTAATATGATAAAAGTAAAATAGGAACTGTGAAAGAAGTTTCTATAAAACTAGATTTTAAACATCGAATGGCTACGAGGGTCCACCATAATAAAATAGTAATCAAAGGGGCCCACAGATAAAAATGGTTGAGAACCAATGATTTAGACAATGTAAGATTTGAAGAAAAACCTTAGAGCATCAGTTGACTTCAAGAAAAACTTATGCTTAGAGCATGAGTTAACCTTGTATCGAGCCGTGAACATCACTTCTTTTTGCAGACATAACGTACCTTATACAAAGTGTCCTAAAGTGAAGAATTAGCTGGATGTGATGTGAAGCAGAATGAATTGCTATTTGAAGCAAACTCAGTAACAAAAGATCTCCTCGTATTGGCTTCTTTGCTTTGTTTTTTTTTTTTTGTTTTTTTTACTATAACTGATGTTGGAATTGTTTTTGTTGTTGTTATTAACTCGGTTCGTTCCAAATCGAACTGAGCTCTCCAAGTGGTTAATAAAAATCGACCTTTCAAACTAAACGTGGTCATAGCTTTACTTGTAACTGACACCTGCACGATTAGACTTATGCTTTCGTATCTACGAAATTCAAAGTAATTACCGCCTTAATCGTTAAATGCTCATCTACAAATTACGTGAGAGAGAAGAGAGAGAGAGAGAGAGAGAGAGAGAGAGAGAGAGAGAGAGAGAGAGAGAGAGAGAGAGAGGTGGGGGGAGACGGTAAGAGAGATTATACAGTAAGCTTCCTCAAGGGTCACTCACCATTAGAAAAAGATAAGTTCGCTTTGCTGAATATTACTGTAGAAGTAATAAGGAGATGGTCAGTGACACCTTACTTTGGATACCACAAAATGGTGAGGATCACACGGATCACCTTGCGAAAAACATACGGTGTTCAGTGAACAAGTGACCTGAAATATCACTGGAAGGAATTATCACCTGTCACAGAAACTAGAAACGGACAACAGAGAGTCAGGTTCATGCAAATCCGAACCAGCTCAACCCGATGATGATGTAAAATGCTGCAGTGATTCCGGGGGCTTTCAATTTATTTCAATACACTTATCAAAGTTCGACGATGATGTTGATGATGATGATGATGATGATGATGATGATGATGATGACGACGATGAAAAGGATGATGACGATGATGGTGAAGACGATGATGATGATGATGATGACGATGATGATGATGATGATGATGATGACGACGATGATGATGATGATGATGATGATGATGATGATGATACCTCTGCGTGTGCGTGTGTGTGTGTGTGTGTGTGTGTGTGTGTGTGTGTGTGTGTGTGTGTGCATATGTGTGAAGAGGAAGAACAGAGTCTTTGGCCATTGCAAGCCCCTTGTAACACAAGCAAAGTCTGCGTGGCTGATGTTCAGTTTGAGCGTTCTTACCCTTTGCCACTTCAGAGCATTTTCACATATTTGTCCTCAACGTCCATACTTGTTTTTCAGCGTAGTGATCCCTCGCTTCACACATCCTGAGTAACATAAAGCTTTCCTTTCATAAATAAACTCTGATGTTACTCTGACGGTTGGAAAAAATGCTGGAAATGTGTTTCATATACGATGCATGGACGTCAGCGAAATATGTCGTGTATATCACGTGATACACCGGACAGGCAAAGAGTTAATGTTGCTGTTGTTGTTGCTGTTGTTGTCACTGCTGTTACTACTATTGATTATTTTGATATTGTTGTTTTTCTCACCGTTGCTATTGATGTTGTTTTTGTTGTCGTTGTTGCTGCTGCTGCTTCTACTGTTCGATCTTCTTGTTCATAATGCTGTTGTCTCCCGATAGGTCAACTCCAAAGAACAGCTGACCAACATCCAGCAGATGCGAATTTATAAATATTCCTACAACAACGACTATGCCAAAGTGGCCGGCCTGGAGGAGACTACGCGCCAAGAGACTGGAGTGATTGCTCAGGAATTACGGGAAGTCCTACCTGACGCCGTCAGAGAAACAGGGGACTTGGTGCTGCCGAGTGGGCGAATCATTGAGAACTTTCTCACTGTTAATAAGGTAAGGAAACAAGTTTTCAAAATGCTGTTTCATTTTCTTCTTCATTTTCTTCTTCTTCTTCTTCTTCTTCTTCTTATTATTATTATTATTATTATTATTATTATCATTATCACTATTATTATTATTATTATTATTATCATTATTATTATTTTCCTACTACTACTACCACTGCTGCTGCTGCTGCTGCTACTACTACTACTACGTGTTCATTCATATTAAAGGTCCTTTATAAGATTATTAATCGACACCACAAAACGACATTCCTACCTGACTTTTAACCCTTCGCAAGTTTTTCTCTTTCTTTCCTTTTCAATCACTTGAAAAACTCTTTCTCATTCCTTTCCATGCTTTTTTTCCGATGCATTATAAATTCTTTCCATTCCTTCTTTTAATTTTTAAATTCGTAGAATATTCATTTAAAATGCACTCCTACTATGTTGTCTTTTTTTCTTTTTGCAATATATTACACTTAAACGGTAGCAGTCATGATTCTCCAGCCATTAATACCGATTCAACTCGAGAAATATTCAACCAATTACCCTATTATTCAATGCATAAGCTGTTCAGTTGACTGAACAACTGGAATACTCATTGTCGAAACTGACTGCGATCTATATATTTTATCAAACACAGAAAGAGAGAGAGAGGCATGACACTGGGGGTTGTTGTTGTTGGCACTCCGTCGCTTACGACGTCGAGGGTTCCAGTTGATCCGATCAACGGAACAGCCTGCTCGTGAAATTAACGTGCAAGTGGCTGAGCACTCCACAGACACGTGTACCCTTAACGTAGTTCTCGGGGATTTTCAGCGTGACACAGTGTGACAAGGCTGACCCTTTGAATTACAGGTACAACAGAAACAAGAAGAAAGAGTGAGAGAAAGTTGTGGCGGAAGAGTACAGCAGGGTTCGCCTCCATCCCCTGCCGGAGCCTTGTGGAGCTTTATGTGCTTTTGCTCAATAAACACTCACAACGCCCGGTCTGGGAATCGAAACCGCGATCCTATGACCGCGAGTCCGCTGCCCTAACCACTGGCCCATTGCGCTAGGGCTAGACAAAGCTCTATTATAACGAATTTCGCTTTGCAACCACGTGGTTTCGCTTTAAGTCCTACTATGCGGCATCTTATGTGTTTTCTACTGCAGCCGGGGTCGACCAATGCCTGGTAAGCAAACCTGATAGACGAAAAGTCCGTGGAAGCCTTGTACGTGCGTAGTGTAGGGCATATGTGTGTATGTGAGAGAGAGAGAGAGCAAGAGAGAGAGAGAGCAAGAGAGAGAGAGAGCAAGAGAGAGAGAGAGCAAGAGAGAGTTTGTGTGTTTGTGTGTGGCCTCTCTGCTAGTTTGCTAACAACCACATAAGTAAGCGGTTTGGCAAAAAGAAATCAGACTAAAAAAACATAGTATTTGGGTCGGTTTGTACGATTGAACCCTTCTAGGCAGTTCCTAGAGCGACTGCAGTCTAATAAATGAGACAAGTAAAAAAGTAAAAGAGAAATAAAGAGGTTACTTGCGCAGGCATGACCGAATTGTTAAGAATTTACATTTCACAAGCACGAAGTTTTTAAATCAATCCCATGGTTTGCTACTTTGAGCAAGTATCTTCTATCATAGCCTCGGGTCGACCAAAGTCCTCTGAGTGAAATCAAATTGACTAAGCACTACACCTATCATCGAAACATCAAGCCTTGCACCACAACGTGTCAAGCAGATTCTATTTGTTATGGTTTCCCTTTTTATGAAAGCCTATCAGTTCTCTTTTATTCCCAAAGATGTCAGTCCTACTTGAGAACTAATTGTTAACCCTCACAAATTTATATTTGACCGTAGATACATCTCCCTATTGTGTCTATTCGAGCAATAATATGAAATAATAAATGTATTATCAATGTTTTAAGGTGGCGAGCTGACAGAAACGTTAGCAGAAACGTTAGCACGTCGGGCGAAATGCTTAGCGGTATTTCGTTTATCTTTATGTTCTGAGTTCAAATTCCGCCGAGGTCGACTTTGCCTTTCGTCCTTTCCGAGTCGATAAATTAAGTACCAGTTGCGTACTGGGGTCGACCTAATCGACTGGCTCCCTCCCCAATATTCGGGCCTTGTGCCTAGAGTAAAAATAGAATAAATGTATTATCAATATTTTATTTCGTGGCATTTTGTTTTAAGGATCGTATTTTTTTGGAGAATGTTGGTGCCGTTAAGGAACTCTGCAAACTTACAGACAATCTGGAGACCAGAATCAACGAGTTGGAAAGAATGAATAACCGTTTGTCCAAATTAAAACGTTTCGACAGCCTAAAGTCAAATATCAGTTCGAAATCGACATGTAGTTTAAGCACTGTGTCCAGGTAAGATCTTAACTTCTACCAGTCATTAGTTACTATTCCATGAGTAGGAATGATATATATAACTAGCAATCCAACGATCTTTATTGAACACTAATATTCTTATTGCTTTGGCAAAAGGGAAACGATTTTAAATAGTAATTGTAGTTTGTTAATAGTGTGTTCTATACGTATGTTATTATTTTACATTTTGTAAGGCGGTGAGCTGGCAGAAACGTTAGCACGCCGAACGAAATGCTTGGCGGTATTTCGTCTGCCGTTACGTTCTGAGTTCAAATTCTGCCGAGGTCGACTTCACTTTTCATCTTTTCGGTGTCGATAAATTAGGTACCAGTTACGCACTGGGGTCGATGTAATCGACTTAATCCCTTTGTCTGTCCTTGTTTGTTCCCTCTTTGTTTAGCCCCTTGTGGGCAATAAAGAAATAAGAAACGTTAGCACGTCGGGCGAAATGCTTAGCGGTATTTCGTCTCTATTTACGTTCTGAGTTCAAATTCCGCCGCGGTCGGCTTTGCTTTTCGTCCTTCCTGGGTCGAAAAATTAAGTACCAGTTGCGTACTGGGGTCGATCTAATCGTCTGGCACCCTCCCCAAAAATTTCGGGCCTTGTGCCAAGCGTAGAAAAGAATATTCTTATAATTGCATGCACGTATACTTGTATGTTAGTGTTAGTTAAATACTCACAAATAAGCTCTTCACAACATGATATTGCAGGGAGAATTTTTATCACAACGACCACACAACACCATAACAACCACACAACATTGTACTAACCGCACAACACTACAACAACCATACCAACTGCACAATACCACAACTACAACCACACAACACTACAACAACCACACAACAGAACAACAACCACAACACATCAACTTCACAACATTATAACCACCACGCAACACCACAGCAACTACTCAATACCATACCAACCACACAACAGCACCGAAAAGCACCAACACCACAATAAACATGCAAGAAGGTCCAGCAGCCACCAATGCTACAACATCCACCTACATACCAAACCACCAACACATCCGTAAGCGCAATAATAGTCACCATTAATCTCGTGTATTTTTCTCAATTTCCTCTTCCAGTGCCCCTGTAAAAAGCAAACAGCCTTATCCACACCACCACCATCACCATCATCATCACCACAGGAGTTCTGGAGCCAGCACACCATTCAGTGGTTCACCTCATGGCAGTACGGCACCATTCTTTGGAATCAAATGCTGCACCTACAGAACATTCCAGATATGTGTACTCCTGCTGATCCTTTTTATAGCATTTTGGTAAATATTGCTTTATAATTTTAGCTAGCTCCTATGCTGAATACGACCCATAGGGAAGACACTTTGTGGTCGCTAGATTTGCTAGAAATAGCAGTTAAATATCTATAAAATTACACTCTACATTTTTAAGATAGAACACTTTGAATAATTTGCGTAAGGAAAAGTTGGAATGGCCATAACAGGAACGCCTTTAATCTTAGAGATGTTTTATCTGGGCGGATCTGGGACAAAACAACAAGCAACAAACTACGTTGCCAATGTTCTAACAGAGAACCTCTTCGTGACTGCTCGATTTGTTAAAAATGACAGCTGAATATCTCTCAAAATTACATCTGACCATTTTAAATAAAAAAATTCATGTGGCACTTTGATTATTTGTGTGAATCTTTAGTATTACATAGTACGGCTTGTACAAACAATAGAAAGTGCAATACAAGTTTGGAGTAGAGTATATATATATATATATATATATATGTGTGTGTGTGTGTGTGTGTGTGTGTGTGTGTGTGTGTGTGTGTGTATGTTTACATATATAAATATGTATATGTATATATATATATATATATATATATATATATATATATATATATATATATATATATAAATGTGTGCGTATATATATATATACATATATATATACATACAATGCATACACACATGCATGCACGCATGCACACACCATATATGTGTTTGTGTGTATATATGTATGTATGTTTGCATGTATGTATGTATGTGTATATATATATGTATATATATATGTATATATGTATATATATATATATATATATATATATATATATATATATATATATATATATATATATATATATTTACAAACGTGTGTTGAAATGTATACATGCGCACGTGTCCATACTAATATATAAGATATTGCTTTATGATCGTCTTATTCTAACGTCAATTTTTAACGCCCTGCTATTATCATCATCATCATCATCATCATCATCATCATCATCATCATCATCATCATCATCATCATCATCATTATTATTATTATTAACAATAAGAAGAGTGCGACTGTTATCGAATGAAGAATATTTCGACACTTCGTGTATCTTCCACAAGTTCAAAATAATCATCTCATTCTACTTAATTTTAAATATTACCAAAATGAAGTAGAATGAGATGATTATTTTGAACTTGTGGATGACACAGGAAGTGTCGAAATATTCTTCATTCGATAACAGTCGCACTTTTCTTATTGTTTCTTTACCTTCGGGAGGAGTAACATCAATCCTTAAATATTATTATTATTGTTCAGTAGTTTTATTTTTATAACGTGCTTTCACTTCACTACTGAGCGCAGCTTTGTGCGCCTTGGGTATGTGCTGTGGTTTGCTGTGGTGCTCTTATATTTACTGTATTGAAAGTGTTTTGCGTAGAGTGTGTGCAGTACCCAGTAGTGCAATTTTCTGTATGTTATATATATTTGTAAGTCCTGGTGTTTTTGTTATGTATTTGTCTGATTTTTTTATTATTATTATTATTATTATTATTATTATTATTATTATTATTATTATTATTATTATTATTATTATTATTATTATTATTATCTTAAATTATTTTCTCGTTTACATCAGTATTGTGACCATCTCCATCAAGTACATCGTTCAGAACCAGAAAGTTCACAGTACGCACTTACAAAGCCCTCTGTGAGTAACCGTTATTCTTTATTTAAAATGTCTGGCCTCCAAGACTGCCAGATTTAGTTTCACTTGGCTCAATTTTTTGTTTCTGTTACTCTGCACTATTTATGAATTTATAAACAGTTATTATTCATAGAAATCGGCTGGGGTTTCACTACCATTTACTTATTCTTAAAATATCAACTCCGCCGCGTTATCTACACTCAAATTAAGTATCTATTATTATTATTATTATTATTATTATTATTACAGTTAAACCTTGGGAGAGGCATTATGCCGGTAATAAACACACGCACTGGTTCAGTCTTTTATTAATTTATATAGTTTTTTGTTAAATTATTTCATTGCACTTTTGCAATCTTTTCAGTAACTTGCAATGAAATAATTTAACAAAAAACTATATAAATTAATAAAGGACTGAACCAGTGCGTGTGTTTATTACCGGCATAATGCCTCTCCCAAGGTTTAATTGTATTTCTTTCAACACACGTATCCACATCAAGAATCTTGCACACGAAATACACATACGAAATATTATTACTATTATTATTATTATTACTATTATTATTATTATTATTATTAAGGCTGTGAGCTGGCAGATCGTTAGCACGCCGGACGAAATGTTTAGCGACATTTCACCCGTCTTTAAGTTCTGAGTTTAAATTCCGTCGGGGTCGACTTTGCCTTTCACCCTTTCTTTTTGGAGCCGATAAAATAAGTACCAGTGAAACCCTGGATTCCATATGATCGACTTTCCCTTTCTCCACAAACTGCAGGCCTTGTGCCTGCAGTAGAAAGGATTATTATTATTGAGTAAGAGAGCAGTGCGTGCCATCAAAGTGACACTGGAGTACAAATATACCAAACCCAATATACCCATCATGACTGCCTCTCAGATAAGGGTACACCAGGCACATGCATCACAACCATATGTGCGCAACATAGTGATCTCCTATCAAGGTAAACAGCGCATGACCTTGCAGGTAGGGCCCAGTTAGAATTTTCTTCAGGTCGAGTAGCCTATCTCATACAAAAGATCCCTGAATAAGAGTGGTTTAAGGATGTTGAACGAAACACCTGTGTTTCCAGAGGTGAATTATTCAAACCCCCTCAACACATGGCTATGATGCTCCTCCGCTACTTCTGCTCGTGATCAGAAATGCACATATCGTCAGCCACTAAGGAATATGCTCAACTGGTTAAAGTCAAAAAACTGATAAGCGTATCTGTGGTATTAAGCAGAATATTTAATGTAACCCTTTTTCTTATATCAAGACAAAACATGTACGCTTCCGGTCAGTTAAGATCAGGACCCATGAAAGCCTATTCCTGGTACTGTATTGTTATTATCATCATCATTATTATTATTATTATTATTATTATTATTATTATTATTATTATTATTGTTCAGTAGTTTTATTTTTATAACGTGCTTTCACTTCACTACCGAGCGCAGCTCTGTGCGCCTTGGGTATGTGCTGTGGTTTGCTGTGGTGCTCTTATGTTTACTGTATTGAAAGTGTTTTGCGTAGAATGTGTGCAGTACCCAGTAGTGCAATTTTCTGTATGTTATATATATTTGTAAGTCCTGGTATTTTTGTTATGTATTTGTCTGAATATTTTTTTATTATACCTAAGGCACCTACTATGATAGGAATTGTTTCTGTTTTTAGATTCCACATTCGAGTTATCTCTATTTCCAGGTCTTTGTATTTTGAAAGTTTTTCCATTTCTTTTAGAGAAACGTTGTCATCTGCTGGTATTGATACATCAATTAGAAAGCATTTTTTTTCCATTATTATTATTATTATTATTATTATTATTATTATTATTATTATTATTATTATTATTAATTTGTTGTTATTCCTTTCAGTGAATGGAAAATGAGCAGTGACACCCAAAATAAATCTCCAAATACAACGGTTAGTAAAAGCCGATCATCGCTAACGACACCGATACATAGAGTGACCAAACAAACAAGGACCTCCACGACGCCTAAATTACTGGACACAACAAAGTCATCATCGTCAACAACATCATCATCGTCATTATCATCATCATCATCGTCATCATCAAGGGAAAGACATAGTGAGTAAATATATTTTGCTTTTGCTTCAGTCTTCTTAATAAAGAACATCAAAGAACGCGCATTTGCAACAGTGTTCGTATTTGTGCCGATACAGATATCAAGCATATCCTAAGGATATTCTCGTGTAGTTTTATATATGATTGACTAAGATATGGCAGTTCACAGAAAAGTACGGGATTAGGACTTATTCTCATCTAGAACTAATAAAAGTTGAATAACAGAGTAATAGCAGAGGCAGATGTGTATGATGAATAATTCTTTCGTTGTCGAACAGATTTATAAAATATAGAAACAGGCTGAGGATGAGATATGAAAAAAAAAAAGGAATGAAATGAAATGGGTGGGGTAATGTACTCAAGCAGTTTTCGTGGATTCTAACAGAAAGTTCAGAGATATCGTGGGATTAAAAGTCATATAGTTACTCAAACGGAGCCAATAAGAGGAGGAGGAAATTATTAAAGCGCATGCGTGGCTGTTTTGTAAGAAGGTTGCTTTCTAATTGTATGGTTCTTGAGCAAGTATCTTCTACTATAGCCTCGGGATGACGAAAGCCTGGTGAGTGCATTTGGTAGATGGAAACTGAAAGAAACCCATCGTTTGTGTGTGTGTGTGTGTGTGTGTGTGTGTGTATGTCCCCTACAACCGCTTGACAACCGGTGTCGGTGTGCTTACGTCCCCGTAACTTAGCGGTTCGGCAAAAGAGACCGATAGAATAAGTACCAGACTTTACAAAATATAATAAGTATTGGGGCCGATAAGTTCGACTAAAATTCTTCAAAGCGGTGCCCTAGCATGGCCGCTGTTTAATGATTGAAACAAGCAAAAGATAAAATATAAATTAGAATTCTTGCTTAGACCGGTAGATAAAGAAATTAAAATAAAACTAAAATACAGAGAAGCAGAATGAGAGGAAATATAACGATTTAATGAAACTGAGTATGAGTGTGTAGTTCAGAAGGATGTAAGATCGATCTTTAAGACAGTCGATATAGTTTATTGAGTCGACTATAAAAGACAAACAATCCAAACCTGGTAGGTAATGAGTAAGTTAGTAAAGAGATTAGTGAGCAAAGAAGAGTTTTGCCGGTTAAGTTTGCTTGTTGGCTTATACGAATTTCTCAGACATTTCTCCCAAAGTATCGTTTCATCATGTACAACACTACAGACATACCATCTACAACAGTGCAGAGTTGACAATATATGTGTGCGTGAAGGCAACGAGCTGGTAGAAACGCTAGCGCGCCGGGCGAAATGCATAGCGGTATTTCGTCTGTCTTTACGTTCTGAGTTCAAATTCCACCAAAATCGGCTTTGCCTTTCGTCCTTTCGGGGTCGATAAATTAAGTACCAGTTGCGTACTGGGGTCGATCTAATGGACTGTGGCTCCTTCCCCAAAATGTCGGACCTTGTGCCTCGAATAGAAAATAATATATGTGTGCGAGAAGGTAGCGAGCTGGTAGAATCGTTAGCACGCCGGACAATATGTTCAGCAGCATTTTGACCGTCTTTGCGTTCTGAGTTCAAATTCTGCCGAGGTCGACTTTGCCTTTCATCTTTTGGAGGTCGATAATATAAGTACCAGCTGAACACTGTGATCGATATAATCGTCCGTTCTCTCTCATCAAATTTTGGGTCTTGTGCCTATGTAAGAAATCAATTTCATTTAATTTAATGATGCATTTTTAATTAGACGAGCTTGATTCATTTTATCAAGTGACTCAATTCCAGGCACAGTTTCAGAGGCATATCCACATATTTTCAGTAGACAGTGTTGCATTTGTTTTTTGTTATAAATATTACTGAAGCCTCCTGTTCACAACGATAGGTGGCTCGCAACATCAAAATGCTCTCCACACATTTTTATCTCGTTGTGGTTACTTCAAAATTCCATTTTTTTTTCTCGAGAAACCCTGCCGTAGATATAGTATGGGGTTAAATTAAGGGAGATAATTCTAACATATCCTATAACGCAGAGTATTTTCCCTTGATTTCTGGCTTTGCATTTCAAGATTTTGTCCCTTACGTTAACATTGACACAACTCTAACTACGTGTGTCAGTAATCACTAACAGTAAAACGGAAATATACGATCAGTACATTAACCCAACGCTCGCTTTAAGTCCGATGGGCTATTAAGACATTATCTTTTCTTGACAATATGTTTGGTAGTATAGAAGAGCTCTTTCATATCAATACGTTTAATAGCTTGTAGTTTAAAAAATCAGTGTAGCTAAAGTGTCGGCAGGGGATACAGAAGCAAATGAATAACCGCCATCGTCATCGTTGTTATTTGATAGACCAAATTTACGATGAATGGTGTTTCCACTTTTACTTTCCGCCGTAATATACCTCGAACTACTTTTACCAATGTATCCTTCATTTCCCCCCCCCCTTTTTTTTAAGACGGTATAGTATGATTTGAGGTAAAAATTTGGCTTCTGCTTGTAGCAGGTAGAACTAACACACAAATACTTGTGAGCTGTCACGAAAAGAAAAATGAAATTTCATAGAGTGGAAATTGATTCCCTCCAATCAAACTTCATTCCCCTCAATACATTTACCTAGTTTTGCCCTGTCGTGGGTCCTTAATTCGTGATAGAGTTGTAGGGACAACGCCATAACATAGGTGTGCAGGGCATTTAGATCTGGCTAAGCCAATTCTATTTAAGGTTTGCTTCAGCTTACTGCTTATTATTATTATTATTATTAGAGGGAGAAATGGGGAGAAAGAGAAAGGCACATCGACTCCAATACCAGAATGGTGCCTTAGTTATCAACTGTTACATTATTTAGCAAAATGTAAAGTTGACCTCGACGAGTACTGAACTCGGAAGATCGCGAGTTGCAATGAATACTACGGTGTATTCTGTGTTGGCACTCCGTCGCTTACGACGTCGAGGGTTCCAGTTGATCCGATCAACGGAACAGCCTGCTCGTGAAATTAACGTGCAAGTGGCTGAGCACTCCACAGACACGTGTACCCTTAACGTAGTTCTCGGGGATATTCAGCGTGACACAGTGTGACAAGGCTGGCCCTTTGAAATACAGGTACAACAGAAACAGGAAGTAAGAGTGAGAGGAAGTTGTGGTGGAAGAGTACAGCAGGGTTCGCCACCATCCCCTGCCGGAGCCTCGTGGAGATTTAGGTGTTTTCGCTCAATAAACACTCACAACGCCCGGTCTTGGAATCAAAACCGCGATCTTATGACCGCGTGTCCGCTGCCCTAACCACTGGGCCATTGCGCCTCCACACCGTGTATTCTACCCAGCGCTTTAGCGACTCAACCAATTCGTTGCCATCTCAGTACATTTCATCTTCTCAGAATGACAACGTGTAATGTACTGAGAACCAAATCAAGTACCAGAGTGAGTTTTACGTTGCTAATGAATATTCATTTTACTTTATTTTCACTCAGCATCCAAGAAGCCGACAAACAAACCTACTCACAGATATATTGTGCCAGCTTACCCTCCCTGTATGTCTTCAAACTGTGAAGCGTTCTGTTGCCCACCACCACTGGAGACTGAAGCACGGCAAGAAGACATTAGGCAACAATACAACCCAAGCTGTAAGTAACTTCAAGCATTCGAGGGTAATTTGGTGATTTGAAACTAATTATATAATGTGATATTTGTAAGGCATTAGACGGGTGACCTTTGAGCGATATCTGACGACTTATTCATGATACATGACAAAGGGACTGACTTTACAATGACTTCTAATGACATTCTGTGTGATATTTGAATGACCTTTTATGACACATTATGTCATTGTTAATAACGTCTGATGATAAAATGTATGACATTTGAGTGGCATTTAATGACATGCGGTATGACCTTTTGAGTAATGTCACGTGACACATGATCCACAGAACGCGACCGTTCATTAACATTTGATGCCACTTACCTCTATTTTGGTATCATCAATTTTGCTTGTTTACCTTCTGAACAGTAGGTAAACGTTTGGCTAATTAAAGCAAGATCCAGTATCCGTGGAAACAGACGATAATCTACGTCATCAAGAATTAAGCCAATAGGAGAGCTTGTGGAAAGGTTCATAGAGTTCAGTTGTTGTAAAGAGTGAATATCCTATCACAGTGGCCACCGCCTTTTCATTATAAATCACCACTTTTACTGAAGTGAATTTTTCCACAAGCTCCAGGCTTCCACAGGTTCCAGACTTCTCAATAAACCGACTTCATTAACTAACCACAAACTCGTTTTAGCCATTTTCATCTCTCATTCGAAAGATACATGAAACTGAATAATTATACGTAGTTAAGCAATTATACATTATATCCTACAGTTTTTTAACATTTTGAACACATCTCACAACCCTTAGTACTACATTTCAGGACTCCAGGTCGAGAACCGTGCCCTAATATTTCAAATCATTCTCCTTCGTCTGGGTGAAAAATATATGGGAGTTGTTATTGTATACACTTGCCTTCAACCAATACATCACATTTTCTTTCTATCTCAGACGAAAGACAATGCCATAAATTGTTAGGTTCTTGTTAGTTTCTTTAGTCTTCGTGGCAATTCAGTATGAAGAACTCTCCTAATACGTTTGTTATTCAGATAATTAGAAACCAGGTTAAACCATACCAATAACTAATCTTACCGAGTAATCTGGATAAACTGAAAGTATGATTCTTAGAGTGATTTTAAATTGTAGCATGGAATTTCATATTTAAAGGTACATCCCATAATCTTCAATGATTAGTGGAGAAAAGATGCAAAAGCAGACATCAGGAAATAATCTTTGTGAAACTGTTGCGAAAGTTTAAGTTAAATGGTGAGAGAATCATATTTAGAAGCAACAAATTCAGGTATAGAGTGGAATATTAAGACAATGAAGAGATTACCTGACATAAGATTTTAAAATTACGGCTTCTTAGATATTAAGAACTTGACTGGAAACTTACACTTATTAGCATAAGTTACTCTTTTACTATTTTACTTGTTTCAGTCTTTTGACTGTGGCCATGCTGGAGCACCGCCTTTAGTCGAGCAAATCGACCCCAGGACCTATTCTTTAGAAGCCTAGTACTTATTCTATCGATTTCTTTTGCCGAACCGCTAAGTTACGGGGACATAAACACACCAGCATCGGTTGTCAAGCGATGTTGGGGGGACACACATACAAACATATACACACACACATATATATATATATACACATATACGACGGGCTTCTTTCAGTTTCCGTCTACCAAATCCACTCACAAGGCTTTGGTCGGCCCGAAGCTATAGTAGAAGACACTTGCCCAAGGTGCCACGCAGTGGGACTGAACCCGGGACCATGTGGTTGGTAAGCTAGCTACTTACCACACAGCCCTACATATATTAATGGAACTCAAACCATACACACACAGAGGCAAATACACACATCACATACATATGCATATATACACAAACATGTGTATGCACATATATACATGCATATACTGTATTTTATACTATAAAATATGATTTCCTATATTTCTTACATATTCTAATGTGTGTGTGTGTGTGTGTGTGTGTGTGTGTGTGTGTGTGTGTGTGTGTGTGTGTGTGTCTGTGTCTGTGTCTGTGTGTGTCTCTGTGTGTCTGTGTCAGTCTGGCTATCTGGCTGGCTGGTTGGCTGGCTGGTTGGCTGGCTGGTTGTCTGTGTCTGTGTCTGGGTCTGGCTGTCTGTCTGTCTGTCTGTCTGTCTGTCTGTCTGGCTGGCTGGCTGGCTGGCTGGCTGGCTGGCTGGCTGGCTCGCTGTCTGTCTGCCTGGCTGGTTGTCTGTGTTGTTTTTAACATATCTTTACATGTGTTTTTATATTCCTCTAACTTCTCTTTGATAGACAATTTCACTGGGATGCAATCACAAATCAATCGGCCATTAGCTGACCAACCGATTCACGTTGTTATCCATCAACCGGTAATACATGAATTCATTATTCAAATACTTCTATTTTCTCACCGACAAAAACAGGGGCCAAAACTAGGGAGTACAGTAGTCTTGTACTTGAATGTGAAAAAAAATAGAGAAGAGGATAAAATGAATTATTGAATCGTAGAAACAGATAGTGGGTTTTTTTTGTTGTTGTTTTTTTTGGGGGGGTGTCTTTTTTTTTTTTTGTAGTCGCATTGTTTTCGAATAAGTGCGATTATTTTACTTCGAAACTAGTAAGAATCAGAGCTAAGATGTTCTACATTAGAAATGAAGACCACAGGATCACAATGTATAAAAACAAAGAAACATACTACAAACCACTGACGTTGAAGTTGAACTGTAAATTTATACTTTACTTGGAAAATTAGATAAACTAATATTAAACTGAAAGTGTATTTTCTAAAAGCTAAAAGATATGTTGAAAGCAACAACTTTAAAAAAATACTTGTATAAAACTGGAAAATACTTATGAAAAATTTTTTTTGAATTTAAAATATAATACAAAAACAGGATCAAATTACCGTCTCGAAGCAGTCAAAATATGAGGGACGAATCCCGTAAAATAAGGATATCTGGAGATCGTAGGTACAATTCTTTTTTTTTTTTTAATGAAAAGAAATAGCTCATCATAGACAACTATGCGTAGATATTTTTAGGAGTTATTTCCCATTAATATGAATCGCCAAATCAACTTAGAAGTCTTTGATTGTTTTAATCGATAGAAGTAACAACAAAATTTTTATATTATACCTTACCTTCTTTGAAAAAAAATTGAGGCCATATTTTGACAATGTAGTCCTAGATGTATTAGTGCTGAATAAACAGATGGGATTGTCACGGCTGTGATCTGAGGCAAAACAACACTGTGTTGATTTGGTGTTGTTTAACCCCAAATCAGTTCTGATCCAGCCGACTTATGAACAAAGCGTTCCAACCATGACCATCCCATCATAAATTCATATATTTAGACAAACTTTCCAGCACTATGCTATCTAATATGTCCTTCCTTTTTAAGAGGGCATAATGTAATTCGAAGAGAATTTGGTAGCATTTTATAGCATGTTGGGGTTAGCGACCAAGAAGTGGCTCCCTCCTTAGCACATATTTATAATAATTTAACTACGTTCTTTATTAGAAATTTACAAGTCGTTATTTGAGCTTCTTAAACAAGACACATAAGTCTACAGCAGTGTGCAGTTTGTTATTACTAATGTGGCGTGGTATTAGATATAGTATAGTGATATTGTCTTATAGAGTATAATTTGTCCAGCTAACATATTTTTCCAGAGTGACTGTCTAAGTCCAGATGAACTCCAATTATAAGCCATAATCCAGTGAATGAAGGGCAACGATATCCAACACATCCCTACTTTGTTAAGACAATAAAGTATGATATAAGTGAGACTTGCCTGATATTTCTAGAAGATTGAACAACCACATAAAAGCTTATATGTTGCGAACCGAGATAAATTACCCCATGTGGGGTAAAAATGAAAAAAAAAAAACGAAATCATATTTTGGGGTAATTGGTTAAAAATGTTCCTCGCCCCCTAGGTTAAAGATTTTTACTGTTATATAACGAACTAAAGAGTGTATAAAATATGCATACAGTCTAACAATTCATTAAGTGAATGTTAAGCTGAATGTGAGATTAATGTCAGAAGCTTATAGTATAACAGTAAGCATAATGAATTACTCACATGGAAGATATGGGTTCAATTGCTACTGGACTTACTATTTGTTCACTTTCATATCGGTATATGTATTTCCATAGCAACATCTAATGTAAGTATATCAATTCTATATAGTACAGAATGCTAGTAAGGCGGAATAGTAGATATAGTATATAGTAGTATATTGTGATATAACGTTTTTCACATTACATATGTCATACATGGACAAGTGGATGCCGAAAAACCAGTAATGAGCTGCTCGTTATTTTGTAGAATTAAGCAGATATATGAGGAATTATCTCCCTTGGATAGATTGGTTAGCAAATAACACTTGAGGTTATAGTACGCTTCCACCAAACCACAGCGAAGTGAACTGAAGCATGAAGTTAGTGTTTTCTTCAGTGACATAAGAAAACACTCCTTGGAAAACCTCTACATGATTAGTGAATCTACTAAAAATAGCAACCACATCTCCTTCAAATCTTACTCCTACATTTTGAAACAGGAAAGGGTACATATAATATAGATCTTAGAATCTCCTTTAAAATGTAATGGCAACGGCTGGAATACCTTTGACCATCGGCCTGCGCTACCAAATTTGACTTGGATCTAAAGAAGAACAACATTTCATATGGTCTCATAAACCACGATTGATTTATACACTCAATTTATTCAATATGATATCGTTTAACATAACTTTCACTCGCAAACGAGAGAGACTTTATAGATGTACCATGTGAATTATTTTGGGTGTTTATGTACTTAAGAACAGAAATAGGAAACCCTCTTGGTGCCCACTTCTTTGCTCCAACGGAACAAGGGACGATATGACAGCTGGAGGAAGAAAGGACTACACCCATACTAGGCTGGTACTCGTTTTCAATTGAGTAGCTTAGAACAATGTGAATTGACTCGCCTTTCTCAACGACACAACGCACCGCCCGTCCCAGGAATTGAACTCATGATCTTATAATCGTGAGTCCAATACCGTAATCTCTAGACCACACGTCTTTATTTTGTATATCCTATCCAGTATTTAGTGTTAAAATAATAGCTCAAATGGTTGTTGATAATTTCCTGAATTATCTGTTATCTCTAATATATTCCGTTGTAGACTGCTCCGATTATGAAGGTCAACATCTATGACCCCAGGGACGATGACAACAAAATCAACTCCTATTTCCTACGACGAGGGAAAAGGTTGGCCAGACACAGGAGAGACACAGACAGTAAGTACCTTGACACTATTTCGCCACTTATTTATCTACTGGATTCTCTCTACCTTACCACCATTTACACACTCTACCACAATTTTCATTCTTTTATCTTATAAGCCAAAGACCTCATAAACATCCCGATCTTCAGGATGTTTATGGGGTTTTTGGTACCAAACGCCCCCTAGTTTATATCGTTCCTTCTATAGATAACAAATCAATTTTGTAATCAATTAATTATTAACCGTCTTATTAATTCCCATCTTCTCATTACAGCATTGCAAAGTTTTAGTGTTCAAAACTATTTTCGTATAAATATTCTCTTAACAATTTCAGATTTCGTAGAGGCCAGAGCTCAAATTGTATTAAAACAACTCAACTTTAGCATTAGCCAGGCATTCTGTGCAAAAAATAAACCATGCAGTGGAGGTCAGTACCATTATTTGGTGCCACTGAGTCCCTTCTTCGGTTTCAAACCAATAGATATTCAAATCAGGTAAATATTTTTCAAAAGCTCTTTTTCTCTTTCTCTAAATTTAAGTTTCTTTCCGTTCATCTCTCTCTCTCTCTTTGTTTTTCTCACTTTCTCTCTATCTCTTCTACTCTATTCAGTTTAAAATCTCTTTATATATTTCTATCTTTCCTCTCCTCGCCTTCTCTATAATTATCCATCGATCTGTATAGAAGGAGTTCCAGACTAACGTGTTGTTTGCACCTTTTGTCAACAGCGAGAACTTTTCTCCATGGCGAAATGTAATGAATAGCCTTTTTACGGGTTCGAACCCTTATGTTGCGAATATGTCTCAAACATATCTGAACTGGTAACAAGTTTATACCAGCTCCTGAATTAAAGTGTAAATGATGACAATTATGATGATGACGACGGTGACGATGTAGACTGTGACAACCCGTCCAACCCATGCCAACATGGAAAAAAAATACATGAAAGGAGGGAGAGGAGGAAGGGGACGAAGGGGAGATACGGAAGGAAGGGGACGAAGGGGAGATACGGAAGGAAGGGAAAGAAGGGGAAGGAGAAGAGGATGCGGATGACGATGATGATGACGACGACGACGAAGACTAGGAGAGAACGATGTATCAAAAGCTTTTTTCCTTCATTTTGCAGGGTTGACTCTTCGTTCACAGTGGCCTTGTGTCATAACATGACTAAGCAAACATGCCAAGGAGTACCTTCAGAACCAGCGATCAGACAACCTGAGGTAAGTAACAACATATTGTAACCCTTACATTATTTCACTTAGCAGACCTGTGATCAAAGCCATTCCAGGTATGATGTTTAAGATGCAATTTCCGCTTAAAAATGGATGTTCTGTGAGAACAAACATTATTGCGGTAATCATCATGAGAGTAACTCTCACATTGGCTCTCAGGGCCAAACGCCCTCTTGTTTGTGTCGTTAACGGGGAGATAAATCCTCGCCACCTCCAACACCGAGACAAGATTACGTGGTTTCGGCCTTTTATGACCTTGTCAATGATAGATACCTGGCATCTAACAGAATATCCACTTTAAGTGGGGATGAATAATACCTTTTGGTATTACTACTGCTTCTGTCGTTAATGAAAATTTTTTTAAGGTTCAATGTTTCCAAGACTATCTTATCCTAGTTGCACGTGTGACCTTTCCTTTTTGTCAAGACAATTAAGTTGTGATTTGAAGGAGATTTGGCTGGTATTACTAACCGGTCTAGAGGCTCCGTACAAGAATCCTTTCCATAATGATGATGATGATCATGATAATGATATTGATAAGAGTAGTGGCGGTGGTGGTGATGATGACGATGATGATGATGATGACGATGACGATGACGATGATGATGATGATGATGATGATGATGATGATGACGATGATGGCGGCGGCGGTGGCAGTGGGTGGCGACGACGACGATAATGATACCGGATGGTAAACGAGGAGGAGG
>NC_142934.1:98829995-98877495 GCF_046866305.1 Octopus bimaculoides | reverse complement strand
TTAACATTATATGTCTGTTAGAGATACTTTCTCAAGACAAATACCGCAATTTAGAAGGTTTTCAATTAATATATATTCTTCAACTTTGTATAAAAATCGCTAATCGATCACAGTATTTAATTGATAGTTTATTTTATTAACAGCAGAAAGACAAAAAGCAAAGCTAACCTTCGCAAGATTTCCTCATCAGTCAACGTTCAAAAGACCCTTACGATTTCGCGCCTTTAACGTTGATGTTGTTCACTTTTGGTGGCGCCAGTGGTGAAAAGCCACTGGAAATAACTAACGAACGTATAGGACAATGATGAAAACAAATGCGACAAAATAAAATATGCATATAAAACAAAAATATATACATATACAACAAAAAAAGCCGTGCGGTCGCAAATATATGATAAGGAGACAAACTGGTTGATCCAACCCTTGGCGTGTTACTCTCCGTTTCTTTGACCTGTTGTCAATTTCTCAAACTTAAAATAGACCACATTCTGTGTGCTTTTGTTTGAGGAGCTGACAGCACATTGGGAAAAACCTGAGTAACAAGCCTCTGGATAAGCTTAAATAAACTTTTTTTGCACAACTCTAGTATTTACTACTTTTTCTCTCGTTCTTTAAAATGGTAATGAGCGTTGCTCAATGTTGTAAGCTGCAAACGATACCTTTCTTCACGCTCAATGGAAAGTAGAAATTGAAGTTCGAATATTTTTCGTTGACTGTGATCTTGCGAATTCATACTTTGTGCAAATTATCCACACACTCAGAGACCAGTTCAATGTTCTTTTCTACTGTGAACTGTATTGACGATCTTACTTAATTCAGCTTGTCCAACTGCACTTGCGTTTCTTTCTGATAACAGCAGGGTATGGAAACATCATTCACAGGCCCATGGCTGGAGTAATCGGTGTCATAATAAAACCACTACCTCGAAATGTGTGTACGTGTGTGTGTGTGTGTGTGTGTGTGTGAGAGAGAGAGAGAGAGAGAGAGAGAGAGAGAGAGAGAGATAGAGAGAGAGAGATGTATATACATACAAACAATATGTATGTATGTATGTATTTATGTATGTATGTATGTATGTATGTATACAGTAGGATAATGATAGATAAATGCAGTAATATAAATAATGAGGTGTATGTAAGAATTTTAATTTTAAAAAATGCTGAAAGGGTGAATACTTAACTAAAATAGGATTTTTTAACACACATCCTTCTTTACGCCCTTTTTCAAGCCTAGCCAGGCTCATGGGCCCGGTTTCTATACTAGAAGTGCTGAAACGATGTATAGGATATATTTTAATTCGTAAACAGAAAATATATAAAGCAGTTGTTTACTGTCGACTTAATGTGACAAACCCATTATGGGAATCATACTGCTGCTATTTAGCCCTAGGAAGCTAGACCGCTTCCTATTGGTTCTGACACATTTCCTGTGTCCTTATATTTGTGAAGGGGAGACAAGCTTCCCCACCCAGCTTTAGTCTGCATTCAGGGACTTGTTTCTGAGTCAAGAAAATATATAATCGAATAGATAATATATAATTGAATGCATTTCAATAACGTTGAATAATTGCTTTCATAATTGCTTTCATATAACGACACAACGCCAAAGATTTAGAGAAGTCAGTTGATTATATCGACTCCAGTACTTAACTGGTATGTTATTTTATCAACCCTAGAAGGGTGGAAGGCAGAGTTGGCCTCAGCGGGACTTGATCTCAGGGTATTGTTGAATAGTTGATTGGTTTATAGGTTTAGCATATGGACTAATGTTCAGAATAAATTAAAAAGGAAATTTAATAAAGCAAGTGGTTGCGTGGTTAAAAGGCTCGCTTTGCAACCAATTTTTTTTTTCATCTTTTAGTTCAGTCCCACTACGCGGCACATTTGGTACGTGTCTTCTACTATAGCCTCGGACCACCAAATGGCTTGTAAATGAATTTGATACATGGAAACTATGCTGAAGCCCGTCGTATATATGTGTGTATGCGTGTGTCTTTGTGCCCATTTTTGTCTCCAACCACTTGACAAATGTTGCTGGTTTGTTTACGCCCTTGTAATATATATTTGTGTGTGTGTGTGTGTGTGTGCGTGTGCGTGCGTGTGCGTGTGTGTGTGTGTGTGTGTGTGTGTGCGTGTAAAACTTCCTTGGTGTCTATAAGAACGGTCAGCGTGGCGTACTTATAGATAATACCTTCCTTTTGTTATTAACAAGTCAGTAGATAAGCGGAGTTTGTGAGTTCGAGCCTCATCCAGGGCAGAACCTTCTTTTTATAGACGCTAACATGACTGTCTAAGACGTTTGTTTGCAACGAGTTGGTTTTTCGTTCAATCCCACTCCGCGGTATCTTGGGCAAGTGTCTTCTACAGTGTCTTCTAATGAACCTGTCACTGAATTTGGAAGACGCAAAATGTGGAGGCCCATCGCTCTCGCGCGCGCATGTGTGCGTTTGTGTGTGCATGCGTGCGTGCGTGCGTGTATATGTGTGTGCGTGTGTGCGCATAAGTAAGCGTACATGGACTAATGGTTATAGTGTTGCACTGACTTCCGCGAAATTGTGGTTTCGAATCCATGGCCGGGTGGCGTATTGTGTTCTTGAGAAAAACACTTTATCTCCACACCTGACGCGTGGCACACTTGTGCACCTGTACAGACAATATCGGCTTGGTGGCGTGAGAGAGCTTATGTGAACACAAACATTCGATCACTATAAACAAAGCGCTTGTGTAGTTGTTCAGCAAGTAATTGAAAAGCTTCACTCGTTGGTTAACATCAGGAGAGACCATAAAACACACACACACACACACATACACACACACACACACACACACACACACACACAAACAAACAAGCAAACAAACAAACAAACAAGCACACATATTTATGTATGTATCTGTGTGTATGTTTGTTTCTCTACCATAACTTGACAACCAGTGTTGGTTTATTTGCGTTCCTGTAACCCACCGATCTTGAAAAGATAAGTAAACCATTCAAGACGGTGCCTCAGAACGGCTGTAGCCTGATGAGTGACACAAGCAAAATATTAAAGAGGATATATATATATATATATATATATGAAGTTACATATATGACCGTTCACAGAGTGACCAATGGTTTCGCATCGTCAAACTCCAATGGCCGAGGATATATTACCTCTCTTCAAACTGGAGGGTGAAAACAGTTGCGGTAAACAAAAGAATAATATACACCGTCTGAGCCTTAAACAGAACGGGTTATCGTCCTTAGACTGGTTTATTCAGCAAATTCTATGGACCTAAAGGGCAAATGAGGAATATCTGCCCTTAGGTTGGTTCCGGTGCGCAAATACTTTTAACAGCCTAATCGACAAACGGAAAATTCTACGCCTACAGTATGTAACATTTGAAATGGGGGCAGGGGTCATAGATTTTCTCTCTTAATCTCGTGTCTTGAGATTAAGATGACCTCGGGTCCATTGAGTCGTTAAGGATTCTTGCCTGCTTTATTATGTAAAGCTTGCATCATCTTCTCCCGTTTATATAGGATCCCGCTGCTCTACTATCTCCCATTTAATTTCGTTTGGAGCTCCTTCATCCTTAAGGCGCCACAAGTGGCTGTCCAAGGGCGTGACATAGCGTTTTTCCGGAATCCTAAAAGAGGACCTGTGGTTGTACAGGCGCTGCTTGAAAGCAGTTCCGGCCGACCCGATGTGTCTCGGAACTTGAATGCTGGCTGTTTTCTCGTATCTGGTGCATCTTCTGTTGGCTCCGGGTCTGAAAGTGTTGTTGTTGCCACTGCTGTTGTTGGAACTGTCATCGGTGCTGTTATTACAGGGCGTGGAATTCGGCAATGCCACTGTCGTTGTTGCAGTAGTCATCTCCGGTAGTAGTATTGGTGTTGGTGTTGCTGCTTTTGCTGCCGATGGTGTTGTGATTGTCGTCGCTGTTAATTCTGAGCCTGGGACTGATAGCTCTGCTGGTGCTGCTGGTGCTGGTGCTGGTGCCAGCGCTTGTGCTGCGGTTGTTGCTGTCGTTGTTGTCAGTGCTGATGTTTCTGCCGCTTAACGCGTTGCTGCCGCTGCCACCCTCCCTCGTTGCCATTATTGTCGTCGATGTTGTTGGATAAGCAGCTACGGTCGTAGTTGTCGATGCTGATGTTTCTGCTGCTTAATATGTTGCTGCTGCTACCGCCGCTGCTGCCGCCGCCATTTCTACCGTTGCCATTGTTGTCGATGTTGTTGGATAAGCCGCTTCTGCTATTACTTTGGTTGTTAGGGCTGGATACTACCACAGCCTCATGTACGACTCCCACATCTCCCATATACGACTCCCTCACACAGCCATCACTGGGTAGTCAGTGTACACCCTGCATGAGCAACCGGCCGCTGCTCACGTTTATTGTCAGGTACGCAACTAACGGAAACCCTTAGGTTGTGCCTATTGAACAAATTTCCGTTCCTGTGTGACTGCGTGAAGTGCTTGTCTATTAATCCAAAGAATATTCTTCCCACACGAGTTTTAATGTTGACCGAAAAGGGTAGTGCAAACCAAATGATGTTCCGGCGGCACTTCTTTTTGAGGGTGCTGGGGCCCAGCATACACGAGATGCGGTCCTTAAATCCACTGGACGCCAGGGCTTGTTGTAATAGGGGACAGTGGCGTCGAAAATTTCTTGATTCGAGAACAGATTCGAGATACTTTTGCTAACACCCTTCACTAGGTTCCTGAACTCGATAGACGGGTGGCAGAAGGCTGTGTTGATGTAGGATAGTCTCTCGTATGGTTTACTGTAGGACCTGAATGAACAGGAACCCGAGTCAAGCGCGACATCTAGGAAGTTTACGATGGTGAGGTTGGTCTCAATTGTTAGTTTGAGTCCCATGGAGCTTAGGGTGGTAGTCAGGTCTTATCTAAGTCGATCAAGAGTGGGCCTGTTAGCACCTCTAACCGTACCGGTTTTCTACTTCCAGTTTGAAGAGTGGTTATATGCCCGCGGCCATTTGGAATCTGACGAGTCGTCTATAAAACTAAGCGCTTTGTGGATGCAAAACCATAGGTCAATCTATGATGACTGGGCATATATTTAACTTCATGTAAATACACTACTTCTCTAATATTTAGAGTGTGCTTCTTTTTCGGTTATATTATCCACTGACGATATATATATGGTGTGCGTGTGTGTGTGTGTGTGAGTGAGTGAGTGAGTGAGTGAGTGAGTGAGTGTGTGTGTGTGTGTGTGTGTGTGTGTGTGTGTGTGTGTGTGTGTGTGTGTGTGTGTGTGTGTAAATTTAATTTGGATAATCTTCATCCCTATTAAATATAATGAACAATACTCTTTCAAATCGAAACTGACTGTGTGACATGATTTACGGGATCGAAATTGGGTTTGTTTGATTTTCTTCAAATCAATCATAAAAAATTGATTGGTGTTCAAAGATAAAAGAACACTGCAAAAGGCGAGTGACGAATTATAGAAAAAACGTCTGATTCTGCCCAGTCTACTAGAATCACATTGTAAGGCTGACTGAATCCTGCCGGCCAACTGAGCTGTTACTAACAACTGAAACAATTACAACACGTAAGAAATAGAATAAGATCTATAAAATTATTACGTAATATCGTTGTTGTTTTTAGCCCAAGTTGTCCTTGATCTATCAGTCGTATGATCATCAAAGGAAAACCGGCTATGACTATTCCGGTTTGTGAGTGTGTGTGTGTTTAAGATGAAAGGTACGTATCATAATGGCGTTGCATTCACGATCGTAAGATTGTGGTTTCGATTCCGGCATCGAGCAGTGCATAGTGTCCTTGAGCACAACACTTCATTTCGCGTTATTCCAGTTCACTCAGCTGCAAGTGAGCTCCAGCAGTAACTAGGAAGTTGGCCCTGCGACGCATCGGCGACCCGTTCAGTGCGAAAGAAGTGTTGTGATCCCGGTAGCTTTATACCTTATGGAAATCGGGCCCGGTTCTGGTCTTATGGGTCCTAAGGCAGTTAAGTCTAAGTTTAAAAGTGTACCTTCGACTACATTGTCGAATACATCTTTTAATGCTTGTTTGAGACCCTTTGGCTGCTATTTCTAGCAGATCATATAACCATGTACAAACCGCTTATTACGACGTAACGTTGTTTGTTGTAATTAAATTTTGTGTCGGTGTTGTTATGTAAATAGGAAAGATCAAAAACCTTTACACATTGTACTGTAAATCCATTCTACTCCAATCACATTAACAGTCACATCCAGTTTTATAAATTGTGAGAAACCATGTGTTCGCCCTACATTAAGGTTGTCAGTCCTTGGCAAGCCCAATTTCGTCATCCTCGACGTATAATATTTTTATCAATTTTCACAGGGGGGGGGGGGGGAGTACTACAGGTACCACACTAACTTTCCGGGCACTGATGGCCCGGGACCTTTTATAATCCACCCTAATTTGCTCTAATGTAGAGGTAGCTGTATTTCATTTAGTTATTCATGTAGATTTATAATTTGCTTAATTTAGGGCAGGAATAGACAACTTTTCCTCAAGTGGTAGAGGGCCGCATGATAAAACATATTTTTTGCAGTTCTTAATTTTATTTGTCTCAATATGAAATTTTATTTGTCATAGTATGAAATTTTATTTGTTTTAGTATGAAATTAGTAACATAGAAATTCGTCGAGGGCCGCACAACAACATGTTGAGGGCCGTCGTTCAGGAAAAAAAATGAAAAATCTTAAAAGGTTTTTGGAACAAAAGGCTATAGTAGAAGACACTTGTCCAAGGTACCGCACAGTGGGGCTGAACCTGAAACCACATGGTTCCGAAACAAACCGCTTCACACACAGTCACGCCTGCACCTATATCTACATTTTTATTATATCACATTCTGTTAAGAAAGCTACCGAAATAGCCCCGTGTCATCGGCGACTGAAGGTACGCCCTTATAAACTTTAGTGTACTAAAGCTTCTCCTCCCGTGGTGCTCGTTAGAGTTAGTTAAATGCATAACGAAGCAGCCTTGGGCGTGTGACGCCCCAGGCGACAGTCCAAGTAGCCGACCTCGTTTATTATTAAGTTGGTGCGCAAGGCAGAATCGGTAACACACACTGGGCGAAATGCTTAGCGGTATTTCGCTCGTCGCTACGTCTTGGGTTCAAACTCCGCCGAGGTTGACTTTGACTTGCATCCTTTCTATGTTGATAAATTAAGTACCAGTTGAGTACTGGGGATGATGTAATCGACTGAACCCCTACCCCAAAATTTCAAACCTTGTTCCTATATTAGAAAGGATTATATAGGTTGGTGCTAATATATTTAAAGCAGGAAGCCTACTAGAAAAAAAAAAAAATTATGCAGCGAAGAAAAAAAAAGAATTATTTTCTTTCTTTGGGGAAAATACCGAATACATTACCGGATACTTCAACGCATTATACTACTTCATCACCCCACGATTCAGTTAGGTCCACGTTTCCAATTTGTACATATTAGCCTTGTACTTAATACAATCAACTTATTCCATGACTTACATGTAATAGATGATACATAACCTGCAACACTAAAATCTCTAACGTTCTCCTCATGCTTCTGCTGATACATGTCACACACAGAGAACTTTTTGTAAAGAGAGATTTTGGTTTTTTTCATTACAGTTATGCGTTCTTTAATTACACTCCACATACTTTGCAGTGCAGTACTCAACTACTAAGCTACACAGCATCAGTACTAATTAGGTCAACTTATCTACTTAAGTCCTTTACTGTTGCAGATAGTTGCTTGCATTGGTGCATTTGCTACATATGTAAACGTTCGTTCCCACTCGGTCAAATATAAGCATTATGCAGGGACATTTACATACATACATACATACATACATACATACATGCATGCATGCATACATACACAAACGCACGCATGCATACACACACACATACATACATCTGTGTGGGCCTGTATGTATGCATTTATGTATGGCGGGGCGGCTTAGACGCTCACCTTGCAACCAGGCCCATAGCATGCACATTCTGCTAAAGTCCCGGGGTCGATCAATACCTTGTAAGGTAGACGGAAACTGTGTAGAAGCCTGCCGTATACACACGTATACATGTATGTGTTATTTGTTTACTACCTACAAGGGGCTACACATAGAGGGGACAAACAAGGACAGACAAATGGATTAAGTCGATTATATCGACCCTAGTGCGTAACTGGTACTTATTTAATCGACCCCGAAAGGATGAAAAGGAAAGTCGACCTCGGTGGAATTTGAACTCAGAACATAGCGGCAGATGAAATACCGCTAAGCATTTTGCCCGGTGTGCTAACGTTTCTGCCAGGTTGCCGCCTACACATGTACGTGTGTTTGTATGTGTCTATGTATTTGTGTGTGAGTGTATCTCCACTCACCACTTGACGACCGGTATTGGCTTGTTTACGTCCTTGTAACATAGCGTACCAGGCTTTAAAAAGTAAGTACTAGATTGATTTCTTCGACTCAATCTTTCACAGTGGAGTCCCAGCATGTCCACAGCGCAATGGCTGAAACAGATACGAAAACGCTATCTTAAACTGTGTTTTGAAGTTGTTTTTAACAGCATATATTCATGTTATCTCTTGTTAGATCAGTTGCCTATGAGAAATCCTTGATGATGTCGATGATGGTTTAACATTTTTATCGATCTCTTCTCCCATCTCAATAACACCAAGTCAGTAAGTAAACGGTGTTTCTCTTATTTATAAGGAAAAAAAGACAATAATTGGTTCTGGATTGAATATATCGGCTTTATTTTTAGAGAAAAACAATCTTCTCCTACCCACACGCTTGATGTTGATGGCAATGTATGTATGCGTACATATGTGTATGTATATATGTATGTCTATATGCATGCATATATTGTGTGCGTATGTTATGTGTTTGTAGAATGAGCATTTTTCCGCTTCCTTTGTTCACCACAGCACTTCCTTCTCTCTCTCTCTCTCTCTCTCTCTCTCTCTCTCTCTCTCTCTCTCTCTCTCTCTCTCTCTCTCTCTCTCTCTCTCACTCTCTCTCTCTGTATCGCTCCCTCCAACTTCTCAGCAAAGCCACAAATTTGCTTCACTTATGAAACCGGAAAGAATACCAATCATTCCCGGAAACACCCACAAACACTAAACGTTTCTTTAATATAAAGAAGGATACACAACAACAGATACACACATATATATGTGTGTGTATATAGATTCCTACAATGCAAACACGCACTTATACATATATATATATATATATACATATGTATGTATGCATGCATGTATGTATGTATGTATGTATGTATGTATGTATGCCATTGTTCAGTTTTATTTCAAAATTTCTTGCCAATAGAGAAAGAACCGGTTTCTAACCTAGATCCAAGGTTCCTTCATTAGAATTTCAACATCAACAGGGTATGTATGTATGTATGTATGTATGTATGTGTGTGTGTGTATGTGTGTGTGTGTCTGTATGTGTGTCTGTATGTCATTGTTCAGTTTTATTTCTACTAACATATCCATGCATGATCTTCTGCTCATATATGCTTATCCTTTCATCTGATGATACGTTGCGGTAGAGTCGTGCAACTTCTTTGGACATGTATTTAAGTTTATCAGACAGGAAATGCTACTCAAGGAATTGCCTTCCAAGTTTTATGATGTTATCACCTTCATGTATGCAAAGTTGGTCAAGGGATGCACTTCGACATTTGGTGATTAAAAGATGTTGCTGAAGGGATATGATGCGACATTCAAAAGTATGTATGTATGTATGTATGTATACTCTTTACTCTTTTACTTGTTTCAGTCATTTGACTGCGGCCATGCTGGAGCACCGCCTTCAGCCGAGGAAATCGACCCCAGGACTTATTCTTTGTAAGCCTAGTACTTATTCTATCGGTCTCTTTTTGCCGAACCGCTAAGTTACGGGGACGTAAACACACCAGCATCGGTTGTCAAGCGATGGTGGGGGGTGACAAATACAGACACACAAACACACATACATATAGATATATATACATATATACGACGGGCTTCTTTCAGTTTCCGTCTACCAAATCCACTCACAAGGCTTTGGTCGGCCCGAGGCTATAGCAGAAGACACTTGCCCAAAGTGCCACGCAGTGGGACTGAACCCGGAACCATGTGGCTGGTAAGCAAGCTACTTACCACACAGCCACTCCTGCGCCTTGTATGTATGTATGTATGTATGTATGTATGTATGTATGTATGTATGTATGTATGTATGTATGTATGTAAAGCTAAAGTTATATTAAAAATCATAAAGATAAATTCTTAATTTATTGGAATCCTATCCGCTTCCAGAGGAGGTACAAAAATCACTTGGTAGCGATTGAAAGTATCTCCAATTGAGGAGGGAAGGTAATCTCAACAATCAAGGTTTCTCCAAAAATGCCATGCTATTAAGAGAAAGACAATTCTTTAGCCTACAGACAAAGCGTTTCACAAATGTTTCTGCTTCAAAAGGCATCACCACCACAACAGGTAACGATTAGCGTCGGGAAATGTAATGGTAACAATTAGCTTCAGAAAGTGTAATGGTAAGGATCAGCGTCGGGAAGTGTAAGAGTAAAGATTAGCGTCGGGAAACGTAAGGGTAACGATTAGCGTTGGGAAGTGTAATAGTAAAGATTAGTGTTGAGAAATGTAATGGTAACGGTTAGCGTTGGGGAGCGAAACTTAACGATTAACATCGGGAAAGTAATGGTAAAGATTAGCGTCGGTAAATGTAACGGTAACGATTAGAGTCGACAAATGTAATGGTAACGACTAGTGTTGAGAAGTGTAATTGTAACGATTAGCGTCGAGAAATGCAATGGTAAAGATTACCGTCGGGTAGTGTAATAGTCGTCCTGCTTTGACTCGTGAAGAACGAGAAACTCAGACATATATAAAAAGTGTAGGATACATTTAAAGCCGAAGTAATTTACGTAAGTGGAGCGAAAATGAGCAAGGAGAAATAACTCTGTATGGCCAGTATATTCTTCAGTTATTACTTCCACCAACTTTGCTTTATATGTATGTATATGCGGCTTTACCACAGGCTCGGTGCTCAGCATTAATTAGGTTGTAAAAGAATTGCTCTTCTCAAGTCCTTGACAACTTCCATGTAATCAGTAGCAGTAGTTTATTTATCATTTTAAAAGTTTATATTCACTTCTTTTTCTCTCTTTATTCCTAGCACACTTATGCATGCACAAAAAACACGCACAACAAACACATACACACATTCACACACATACACTCACTCACACACATACACACACATATACATGTGAATATGTGTATATATTCATATATGATATATAAATATATACACATATTCACATGTATGTGTGTGTATGTGTGTGAGTGTGTGTGTGTGTATATATTTGTTGTGTGTTTGTACATACGTACATATCTTGACCATACGTGTACTGATGAACAAAAGAATACAGGTTACTTCACAGTTTTTTTCTGTATTTGATTGAGAAACCAGTGGTCTACCGTTGAGTTAAATGTTTTTAAGAGATAAATTTTGAAAAGCTGCATTCCCTCGCTTTCGGTAAATTTTGTTGCTTATTTTTGGTAGTTTTTTTACTTATTTAGTCCCTCGATAGCGTGAGGCATTGATACACAGTTAATGCCCTTTATATATAATTATATATATATATATATATATATATATGCTAACTGTATGTATATATATTTATACTAACCCTAGGCGTGGCTGTGTGGTAATAAGCTTGCTTCCCAAGCACATGGTTCCGAGTTCATTACCAATGCGTGGCACCTTGGGCAAGTGTCTTCTACTATAGCCTCGGGCTGACCACAGCCCAGTGAGTAAATTGGATAGACGGAAGCTAAAAGGAGCCTGTCATATATATATATATATATATATATATATATATATATATTCATATAACTCAAGGAACACTGGTGGAATTTCACATCAAAACCTCTGTCAAACGTAAACATAACAGGCCGGCTATTGTTGTTTCGGACTGAGGAGCAAAGATATGTACCATCATAGAGGTCAGCTGCTCTGTAGAGGATATCTATGGACAACTGCTTCGAAACCTCCAGCTTCTATACGCAGACTATGAATTCATATTTATACAAATAATACTTGGAGCACTAGGTTTTGTTAGTAAATGCTTAGAGGAGAATCTGGATAAACTAGGATTTTCAGAAAGAGAAACTGACCGGTTAATTCGTACATTACAAGTGCAATCTGTGACTGGAACAGTAAAAATATGCAAGATTTTTCTCAAGTTCCAAATGTGAATTTGTCTGTATTAACTATATCCCAAAGGTGGAGCCTTGTATCTTTGTTGGAAACCGGCTCCCTCCTCACTGGGAGATTTATAATAATTTTTTAAAAATAGAAAAGACACACATACATACATACATTTTTTCTCTCCTTTTTTTTCTCTGCTTGTTTCTCTCTTTGTTTGTTTCCGTGTTCCTTTCTGTAGAAGAGCGTAGGCTCGAAACGTTAAAGACTTTCTCAATTCCCGAGCGCTACACTAATACATCTATTTACTTTCAACACCACCCGTCTTCGTCTGTTGTTTTCTTTTCTCCTTATATATATATATATATATATATATATATATATATATATATATATATATATATATATATATATATATATATATATACTAAGCGTCTTTCATATAGAAATCAAGAAATGTGAAATGTAAAAGGAGAACACAACAGGAGGTGGTGCGTGCGCATGTGTGTGTGTGTGTGTGTGTGTGTGTGTTTGTGTGTGTGTGGGTGTGTGTGTGTGTGTGTGTGTGTGTGTGAAGGAGGGAGAAAGTGAGAGTGACAATGACAAGCAGAGAGAAAGGCGAAAATGAGTCCAGACTTGCCCTTTTGTCTTTCTCACTGATAATTTTTACACATTAAAGAAAACGATTTTATTTATTTAGAGAAAGCAATGAATTGCATCAGAGGATACCGTCCCTATTCTGTGCAATGGGGACGGAATGGGTGGATTGAGTGGACTGAGTGGACTAGGTGAACCGGCTGGATGGAGTGATGACAAGAAGACTCCTCTCCTTTGGGAAAAGAAAGTTTATGATAGTTATAATTGATCTTTCGTTTAGATATTGTTTTTGTAATGAGAAATATATTGAGTGGAAGTGGAGTGGGGAAAGAAGGCGAGATTAAGGGATTAACACGTGGAAAAGAGCACGAAAAAGAGAGAGGGGGAGAGTAAAGAACAATATACAGAGTCCGCCAGAAAAACGTTTACACACTTCAAGACCAGAAAAACGTGTAGAAATATTTTAATACTAAATTTATTCAGATATCACGCTATTAATACAAGTTACCTTTAACCTCTACCATTACAAAAATTGCTGAGAGTAGTGATCATTAGCTACCAGGCACTTATTATTCGGCGAACTGCTACTTGGGCAACGTTGGCCAAAAAGTGCAGTGGGATTGCTGCACATACCGTTTCAATTTCTTGCCGAAGGGCTGTCTGTGTAGCAGTTTGTCTGCGATACACGACATCGTTTAAGGAGCCCCATAAATGAAAGTATGCAAGCGTTCAATCAGGATACTCAATTGCATGTCTTCAGCCTGTCCAGTATCCTTGCAAATTCTCATCCAGCTTAGATCGCAAGACTCGACAGTCGTGTGACGGTGCGCCGTTTTGTTGAAACAAAAATTCATCATATACAAAAGCGCATGCATGGTCGGTACAAAAGATGCGCGTAGCTAATCTAAGCACGCTTGACCAGTAATAGCACCTTCAAAGAAAAACGGTCCTGTTTAAACTCTTGATGACACTCCATACCAGACATTGACCCACTCGAAAAATAGACCGTTTTTAGAAAAGACCAACAACAACAACAAAAATAGCTAAATGTGACTTGTACTAGTAGCGTGATGTCTGAATAAAATTAGTATTCAAGTGTTTCTACACGTTTTTCTTTCCCTGGAGTGTGTAAACACTTTTATTGGCAGACTCTGTGTATGTGTACGTGTGTGTGTGTGTGTGTGTGTGTGTGTGTGTGTAGGGAGAGAGAAAGAGAGACAGAGTTCAGTAAATAGAGAGAGATACGGAAGAGATAGACAGACAGACAGACAGACAGACAGACAGAAAGGTGATGCGAAAGATCCGGAAGAAAATGGAATTAAAAGTTGTTGCTGTTGCTACTGCTGCTTAGTTTAACCCTAGATCAATTCTGATTAAGCGGATCTGTCATCATAAGTATTCCAATCGTAGCCATTGGTCTTTTATGAGGCATGGTGTACCTCGAACTACACAATCCAATGTGTTCTTCCTTTTTTCTGAAGCAGTAGTGTGCTATTAGAGGAAGATTTCGCTGTTGTTTATAGTAGGTCGAACGACCACATACAGGCTTTTGTGAACTCGTACTTAAAAAAATGTGTTCCATCTGTAACCGTCCTAATGCTTATTGAGGTATGGTGTATCTAGGCTAACACTATCGAATGTGTTTAAGATGGTAGGATGTGATTTAAGAGAGATCCGGTCGCTGCTTCTGTCAGGCGAGAGTATAGATGTATAGAGACCCTGTTATAGAAAACACTGGTAATGACATTATGTGTTATGTGGTAAAATGAAAGTGAAGGCGTGTGGCTTTGTGGTTTGGATGTTGTAGATGTTTCTCTCATGATCGTGGGTTCGATTCCCGGACCAGGCAGTACGTCATACTCTTGAACCAAACACTTTATTTCGAGTTACTCCAGTTTACTCATTTGTAAACGAGTGACCCAGCAACAGACTGTCATCCTGTTCAGAGGGAATGGTTTGATCTCGATCATTTATACGCCATGGAAACTGAGTCACTGGCTCTAGGACTCGAGGCAGTAGTGTTCAGGGGAATTACTTAACTTTTTAGGAATATTAATATGCAAGTCACATTATGTATATTGTTGGATCTCAATCCCTTTGCAATCAGTTTGGATTTGGGGATTCCTACGTCCCCTACGTCGCTTAACAAAATTTATTAAAACTATAATGGCTGTTGGTTTTGACTTTTATTTAAATTAATTGTGGCTGGTTCACCTTAATTAATAATGTAAGTCACCATTATGAGCGCAATTTCCTTTCATTACCAATATTATTTTTTTGATCACTACACTAAGTATGTTTTCCCGCCCCTCCTCCACTTTAGTAAACTATTTAACATCTGTTGCTACCAAACATATCTGAGTATTTCAAATTAACACTAGTCCAATCAATAAACTACTGATACGTTAATAGTGTCTTGTATTTTGAATTATTGCTATACTGTATTACAGAATACATCTATAGAATTAGAATGCTCTATATTATATATGCAAAGTGATTAATCCAATTTTTTTTAATCACATCGCAGTAGTGAGTCTATACGCAGATTCCTTGTTGATAGTTGAAGAGGGTACTCAGTTGTCAAGGATTGAAACTAGTTCCTTTTTCTGTTCGTCAAGATATTGCATAGAAAGACATGGTGTTTACATGTTGCTTCATACAGTGTTGGTTATATATATATATATATATATATATATATATATATATACATACCTTTTGTAGTACAGAAAATCATTGAAAGACAGTGCTTGTCAATACTTCTTAAATATTTATTGATTCTCTATTTGGAATGTTCGAAGTACATCGAAAATTAAACAGAACAACTTCGTTGTGATAAAACATAACATTGTGATAACCTTAGGTTAAAATAGTACAATATATACCTAAATAGAAAAAAAATAGTTGCTTAATGTTGTCGAAACTGCCGATTATTTTCCTTCCTCTGGTGTAGTTCAAATGAAAACGATTTGATTTTGAATTCTCGTGAATCAAATTTTCAGAATAATTTTTCTTAATTCTCTCACATACTCTAAGTATATTTATTTATATATTTATTTCAGACAAGTTTAAAACTTAGCAGTTTAACTAGGTAATTTAATTGGAAATCCCTACTATAGTTGCAGACAAATCTTACATACAATTTCAACCGAAAATTCCTTGCATTTGTTACTTTTAAATCCACATTGAACTCATGCACGAGAAGTTCTAAACTTACTTTTCCACTTCAGAATCTATTCGGATGGTTAATGAGTTGGATGTGATACTGAAGAAAGAACAATAAGTCCTGAAATATGCATATACACCCATTACCTGCTTTCTATCTTCAACCACTGTGGTTGTATTTATATACGAAACGTCATAACTTCCAGTGCTGATTCTAGTTTCTATGGAAAATCTGTAGAGATCACTTTAAAAAATGATTGAATAGCACTGCTAACACAGGTATGACTCAGTAGTGAGTTTATACGCAGATTCTTTACTGATAGTTAAAGAGGGTTCTCGGTTGTCAACTCAGGATTGAAACTAGTTCGTCAAGATATTATATAGAAAGGCATGGTGTTTACATGTTGCTTCAACGTGTCTAATATACTTTGTAGAATGTCATGGTTGCATAACGAAATTCGGTGTCCCTACCAGCAATTAACACTTATATTTATCAAGTACGCAAATCTTTCCCATTGTTCCAACACAACATGGTAGCTGGCCTTGACAATATTCCCTTCCATTGTCCTTAAACAGTTTTGTTCCAAAACTACTTACCCTTCTTTCTAGAGGTATGCTGCAGTATGTTCCACTCCAATAAAAACAACCTTTATAAAACCAAATGATACCAATCTATCGCTCTCACATTCAACAACTCGAACATAATGGAAACAGTCGTAAATTATCATAATTTTGACCACATTTCATTTTTTAGGTACCACTGTTATGCTTTTCTGCAGAGCCAGATATACTGGAGTGTTTCTCCTTTATCGATCACCCATGACCCTTTGCCACTGAGAATTCCAACAAAAACAATGATGTTGTGCCTAACACTTATAAAGCATTCGCTTGTGCTTAGTATGGGAATCATCTCAGTTGCTCATCTATGAGGTCTCTTTGCCTCTCATATAACTTTCATGTCAAGCCACACCATTCAGCGTGTACTGGCGTTGTTCTTTTTAAATCACAGTCTATCAACACTTTCGAATTTTTATTTTCTTGTTCACACTACTACCTCTTTGCATTAAAGACGTACCTGCTGTCTACTAAATACCCATTTGAATGATAATGGATGTTTTTCAGCCTCTTTATGGTTACTTGTTCTCAGCGCTAATAACTAAGACCATTATTATTTGCTACCAACTCAGGTGAGCTGTAAACCTAATTATATTGTATATATTTACAGTTTTATTAAGTGAATATCATTGATGGTAGGCTTTTCCTTGTTATGGATAACCGAGGGCTAAATACCAACAACTGCAACAACAAAAACAGGAAGAATCCATTTACAAACTATCAGAATGCTAAATGAAAAATATGTGTCATGAGATAAAAGCAACTATTATCCATTAAGTTATATTACTTTCAATCGTTTTTATTATATCTCTGCATTGATGTCACCGTGTTTACCGAAGTAGGAGTAAGAAAATCACAAAGTAAATCTAGAAAGAAAGGATCCTTTGACATGAATATAAAACAAAGACAACAATGAGATAAGACCTTGTGTTCTTTCGATAACCAGGTCGTTATTCTAACAACAATGCCAGCTTTGGATACCGAAGAAATATATAGGACTGAGAAAATATTATTCGGATTGAGATTTGAAAAGGCTAACTTTAAAAAATGATGTGAGAAAAAACAATATGGCTATCTTTGTTTATCATTAATTCTAACATGACCGCTCTGTAATACCATGATACGCGTATTGTGAACCGTGTTACGCTTATCAGGAATCGATCTGTGATAACATGGGTCGTTGATCAGTCAAAGATTCTGATTTTACCACAAAAGTGCACCCCAGTGACCATCTACAATGCTCAGGACATCCTGGGATCTCGGAACGAAACCTATTTTTCCCATATGTTCTGTTAATTATTCATTTTTTGCTGATTCATTTAACACGATGCATTTTTTTTATTCATGATAAACGAACATAGGTGTATTAGTCACTGACTTGTGTTATTTCAGTTTTTCAGTAAGGGACATAACTCTTCGCATATTTCGGTCTTATTAGATCTTCTCAGTACAGCGTAGATTCCACTCTACTTTTAGAAACAGTGATGAGATAATAACTAAGTAAACATACAATAATGTATATTTGTAGGCGTATATCAATAGAAATATCCAGACAAGAAATTACTCTTGGACTTCATCCAGAAGGCAAAACAATAGTTAAGTTAGTATTAACATATTTAATACAGGAAACATCAAAATGCTAATATAGACAAAGAGATGTCCCATGAATACGGATCGCTGTTAATAATGAGATGAGAACTACAGATATTTCGATGAAGAAGACGATATTCTAATGATAATATCAGATTTGGATCTTGAAGACAACATAAGACAGAGGAAATAGCGGATCTATTTCAAAACGGGGGCACCAGTATTTTCTTAACGAAACACTAACGAAACACTTTGAAACTTGGGACACTGGTAGAATGTGTCATATAAAACATCTTTTACTCTTAGTCTTCTTAACAAAAAAATGTACATCGCAAGTTATTCCATGTTAAAGTTGTCGTATTTCTGTAATTTGAACCAATCACTGACGTCTATTCAGCTGAATAGAGTTACTGCTGGGCGGTCATAAAAATGTCATTCCCTGTGACATATTTCATCCGGTTTAATCGTAATTTATACGCATATATTGTTTATATAATAAATTACGCTGTGCGTATCTATGTGTGTAACAATTTTAGAGTTCAGATTCTAGAGTTAGGGTTAGTTTTAGGGTTAGGGTTAGGGTTAGAGTTAGGGTTAACAGTCTAGTTAGGGTTAGGGTTAGGGTTAGGGGATTAATACGATATACACCGTTACATCGCTAACTGTTTTCAACTGAATAGGCGTCAGTGATTAGTAGAAATTATCGAAATAAGACAATTTTTTACATGAAATAAATTCGAATACAAAAAATTTTTTCTGTTCTATAACACAAAATAGATAAGTATACGAAGTTTGAAAGTCTTTCGGTACTAAAAACACTACATAAAACATAAATGAAAACTGGTGCCCCCGTTTTGAAATAGATTCGAAATAGCTTGTCGCAGATTTGATAGTCGCGGTTAAAAGTTAACCAAATAAATCAATTTAAGCAAACAGATAATCATGTACTCAGGATCGATACAATCAACTACAATCTGTTACCAGTAACGGTACATGTGACATCAACTAATTTATTAGTCAACTGACATAGCTAGCTGGGTGAGACGCTTGACTCCTTACACGTGCTGTGCAGACTTCCTCTACTTCCATTTAAAAGATCTACTTCCATTTATAAGATCCAACTTCAATAAAAAAAAAAATATGGTTTACAGATGAGTTAATTAGTGCTAATGCTAAGATTTTGATACAAGCTAGTCTTCGTTGATATAGCAATAATAATAATAATAATAATAATAATGAATGCCCGGATGCAGTACCAGGCACAAGAAGTACTTTTGAGTCGTTAAAAACAACAAAACCAAACTGCACGCACCCAAGGCCTACAGAGGTTCGATCGGTAGTGTAATCAAAGAATTCAACAAATATTGGACTACATGATAATAATAATAATAATAATAATAATAATAATAGTTTCAAACGTTGGTATTAAACATATGACTGCGATGCATGTGCCTGCTGTACCCTTATGAGACTTGTCATGATGGGTATACTGGGCTTCGTACATTTTGCCCCTATGTCACTTTGGTGGCATGCGTTGCACTCTCACTCAATGATAATAAAGATAATTTTAATCTTTGGTATAAAGCCAATAATTTTTTTAAAAAGTGGTTAAGTAGATTAAATCGATCCCAGTGTTCAACTAGTAGCTATTTTATCGACGCCCTAAAGGATGAAGGGAAAAGTCAACTGAACTGGGAAGGTGAAGCCGAAGAAAATGACACTTTGTTTTAGCATCCGTTTGCCAGTGAGTACATGCTACTGACAAAGCCCCAAAAAGCAGGAATGCGCATCTAGAACTCCCGCAACAACCGCTGGGTGGTTTTTGTCTGCTTGTGATATATTTTTGGTGTTATTTAACACAGTATGTTCATAAGCGATATTACATCCGAACGAAAACTGCAATTAATTTGCCTTTCTGCGATATTTTTGCATTAGGTATGATATATAGACGGCTATTTTAGTCTAATACTGCTTCTGTTGCACATAACGGTTTTTTATTCAGCCAGCCGGAAAACTACAACATCAATGAACTTTTTCAATGACTGCTTTTCTATATCAGTGACGGCAGATTTTTCATAGCATGTGGTCGTCAGTGAGTGTATGCTACTGACGAAGCCCAAAAAGGCAGAAATGCGCACCTAGCATTCTCACCACCGCTGCTGGACGATTTTCGTCTGATACTGATATATTTGTGTCATCAAACAGAGTACATTCATAAAAGATATTATATCACGACGAATACCGCAGTCAATTTGGTATTTGGTGCTGTAACATATATATATATATATGTGTGTGTGTGTGTGTGTGTGTGTGTGTGTGTGTGTGTGTGTGTGTATGTATATATATATATATATATATATATATATACAGAGAGAGAGAGAGAGAGAGAGAGAGAGAAAGAAACAGACGGACAAAGAAGATCAGGGAGGGAGATGGATAGGGAGGGGTACAGATACCTACTCCCGCGCATATATGTAATTTATATATATATATATATATATATATATATATATATATATATATAGTTATTTGTATATACATACACATATATATTTATGTATATGGATATAGATGTATACATATGTATATATATATATATATGTATATATTCATACACGCACACACGCACGCACACACACACACACACACACACACACACAAACTTACACACAAACACATACACAAATTCGCCGGCCACTTCATTGCCGTAGGAATTTTAAGACTGAATGCTGGTTGTGCTGGTTGTGCTGGTTGTGTTGGTTGGTGGTTATTACATAATTGATAAGGCATTGGTTCAGCGTTATTTCACTGACAGATAGAACGGCGTCTGTTTGGAGAAGTCGGCTCAGTATAACAAATACACTCTTTATCAAAGAAAAACACGCAGGATGCTCAGCTGGATTTTACATATGCTGTGTTGATGGTGAGAGAAAAAGTTATTATTACTGTCACTACCACCACCACCAAAACCACGACCATCACTACCACCACCACCACCACCACCACTTCCATTGCCTCTTCGAAATCTTGTACGTTTTTTTTTTGTTTTTTTTAATACGGGCATACTTCAACTAACGTCGGTAACTGGTTCCCAGACATGCGATCTAGCATTTTTAACAACTTTATTATTATTATTATTATTATTATTATTATTATTATTATTATATATATATATATATATATAGGCGCAGGAGTGGCTCTGTGGAAGTAGCTTGCTTACCTACGACATGGTTCCGGGTTCAGCATGGGTTCCGGGTTCCGAGTTCAGCATGGCACCTTGGACAAACGTATTCTACTATAGCCTCGGGCCGACCAAAGCCTTGTAAATGGATTTGGTAGATGGAAACTGAAACAAGTCCTTCGTGTAATATATGTGTGAGTGTGTGTGTGTGTGTGTGTGTGTGTGTGTGTGTGTGTGTGTGTGTGTGTGTGTGTGTGTCTGTCTGTCTGTTTGTCCCCCCAACCGATGGTGGTGTGTTTACATCCCCGTAACTTAGCAGTTCGGCAAAAGAAAACCGGTAGAATAAGTACTAGGCTTCCAAAGAATAAGTCTTGGGGTCGATTTGCTCGACTAAAGGCGGTGCTCCAGCATGGCCACAGTCAAATGACTGTAACAAGTAAAAGAGTAAAAGAGTAATATATACTTTTTACTCTCTCTTTTACTCTTTTACTGGTTTCAGTCATTTGACTGCGGCCATGCTGGAGCACCGCCTTTAGTCGAGCAAATCGACCCCAGGACTTATTCTTTGGAAGCCTAGTACTTATTCTATCGGTCTCTTTTTGCCGAACCGCTAAGTTACGGGGACGTAAACGTACCAGCATCGGTTGTCATGCAATGGTGGGGGGACAAACACACATACATATATATATATATATATATATATATATATATATATATATATATATATATGACGGGCTTCTTTCAGTTTCCGTCTACCAAATCCACTCACAAGGCTTTGGTCGGCCCGAGGCTATAGTAGAAGACACTTGCCCAAGGTGCCATGCAGTGGGACTGAACCCGGAACCTTGTTGTTGGTAAGCACGCTACTTACCACACAGCCACTCCTGCGCCTATATACACGCATATCTACGACGGGCTTCTTTCAGTTTCCGTTTACCAAATCCACTCATCAGACTATGGTCAGTGTGAGATTATAGTAGAAGAAACTTGTGCAAGGCATGACACAATGATTTTAAGGATTTCTATGCTTTTAAATATATTCGCTGACATAAAGTCAGATAATGCGCCTGAACTAATTTTTCCATTAATTTCTTTTAAAAATGGCATGAGATGGAAAAGATGTAACTCGAAATTATGTAAGTTGAGGTATTCCTGTACCTTCTCCGTCACGTTCATTGCACAGTACTCAGTATCGCCATTATTAATATTCGTTTCTATTCTACTCAAGGCACAAGGCCCGAAATTTGGGGGGAGGGGCCAGATTGACTCCAGTACGTAACTGGTACTTAATTTATCGACCCCAAAAGGATGAAAGGCAAAGTCGACCTCGGCGGAATTTGAACTCAGAACGTAAAGACAGACGAAATACCGCTAAGCATTTCGCCCGGCGTGCTAACCCCTCTGCCAGCTCGCCGCCTTTGCCATTACTAATATTAAAACACAAAACACTTTCCATTATTACGAATCAATGACGGTGACTACATGTCGCACGTCCTTCTAGAAAAAGCAGTCAAATCACCCTCCTACTACACTACACCGTTTTAAAGAATCGATGGTTAAAGCCGGAATGCCTTTGATCACAGGTCTGTTTAATCAAGCATGTTCTGGGGCTAAGCAACTGCAACAACAACATTTATTGCAGTCCCGAAAACCAACACTACAAACATAAGCACCACCACCACCACCACAGACACCAACTACAACAACAACGTTAACAACAGCACAAGCATCGCCAACACCACTATCAAAACAACCACCATCACGAACAACAACATCCCCCGTTCAGTTGTTAAAAATAGTTCCTCTATAAACTCTATAATTAGTTCTCCAGGCTATTTCCATCCTAAAACATAAAGTGTAGATTTTTGAGATTATTCTCTGAGAGATTTTTCTTTTCTTCATCTTTTCTACTCGTAATGAATTAAACGGAAATCAGTAAAGATATCGCTCTGCTTTTCACATATATGTAACTGACGTCCATATATAGATATTTGCTGTATTTATGCGACAAAACATGTCACAGAAATTGACCTTCGTACTTTGGATCACATATATGATATTTGTTACGTATACTTCACAATTGTCACATATTCTTACATTCTTTCATTCTTCCATTTTTTTTTTTTTTTGTACATTTTACAGTCATTTGGCTGTGACCTGGCCGGAACATCGCGTTGAAAGGTTTTAGTCGAACAAATCGACCCCAGGACTTATTTTTTACGCCTAGTTTCTTTTGCCGAACCGCCAGGTTACGGGGACGTAAACACACCAACACCGGTTTCAAGTGGTGATGAGGGGGTACAAACACAAACACAAAGACACGCACACACACACACACACACACACACACACACACACACACACACACACACACACACACACACACACATACATACATATATATATATATATATATACATGACGTGCTTCTTTCAATTTCTGTCTGCCAAATCCACTCACAAGGCTTTGGTCAGCCTGAGGCTATATTAGAAGACACTTGCCCAAGGTGCCACACAGTGGGACTGAACCTGGAAGCAAGCTTTTTACCACACGGCCACTTCTGCGCCTATATGTGGCATTGTCTCACACACACGAACACGTGAATAGTTTTGACAACCGTTATGTATATGAGAATATTGGTACAAATACGACACACATATAAACATTTGTCAAATAAATTGACGTGTGTAACAGATTTTTTTATATTGCTATTTATCAAGGGCCCAGGAACATTGGGTGCAGGGGGTGCACTTGCACCCCCTAAAATTTGTGGGGTTGCAAAATTCAATATTGCACGCCTTTACTTACCTTTTCCAGGCTAAAAAAATAGTGTTTAAAAATTGATCTGTAAAAAGTTGCTTGAAGTTAGGTTTCTTCACAAAATAAGAACAAAGAACGAAAATAAATAAAAAGAACCCCCACCCCAAATCCCTAGAAGTATGTATTACTGAACTAAAGCATCCTCAGCATTAGAATTAAAATTATATATATATATATAGGAAGAGCACTCCGTCGGTTACGACGATGAGGGTCCCAGCTGATACGATCAACGGAACAGCTTGTTCATGAAATTAATGTGCAAGTGGCTGAACACTCCACAGACACGTGTACTCTTAACGTAGTTCTCAGGGAGATTCAGCGTGACATAGAGTGTGACAAGGCTGGCCCTTTGAAATACAGGTACAACTCATTTTTGCCAGCTGAGTGGACTGGAGCTATGTGAAATAAAGTGTCTTGCTCAAGGACACAACGCGTCGCCGGGAATTGAACTCACGACCTTACGATCGCAAGCAGAATGCCCTAACCACTAAGCCACGCGCCTTCACGAACTGCTGAAAGACACAATAGTAACACCTATACACAAAGGAGAGTAGCAGGGCTGAAGTTAAAAATTACAGACCTGTCTTTCCCACATCTCACACATCTAAAATTATCAAACGCATTGTCCGAAATAGAATTGTTACAAGACATACAGTATGGTTTTGAACTGTCTAAGTTGCCTTTCACAACTATTACAATAGTATAACACTATTCTTAATAATCTCTTGAGAGGAAAGTAGACTGACTATATACTTTGATTTTGTTAAGACGTTTGGCAAGATTGTTCATGGAATCATCTGTCATAAGGTAGGAGCCAATCTGTTGCTGGAAATGATCTTCTCTCAGCAAAGTTACTTGTAATAAGTGGTATGCCTCAGGGAACGGTTCCAGGACTATTATTATTTATCATCAGCCTATCACAAATGCACTCATCCACACTAACGAGTTACGCCGATGATGCAAAAATATCATTGACTCTCCAAACTCCAGAAGATACTGTCACACTCGAAAATGAGCCAAACCTCATCAATTGGTGGATTAAAACAATATGAAATTTAATACATCAAAATTTCAGGTTCTTCATTACAGAGAGAATACACACAAATCAAAATATTTGACGCCAGAATGATTCAGAGCGCTAATGACATACGGAACTTAGGAGTAATCGTGTCAAATGATGCATCTTTCATTAGCCACATCACCAAATTTTCCTCAAAATGCAGACATCTCATAGGATAGATCCTACAAACCTTCGTGACAAAAGAAACAGTAGTCAGGTTAACTCTATGGAAAACCTAAGTTCTGATCTCCTAATACATCCGGTCTCATAAAAAAAAAATTGAAGGATTACAAAGAAAGTTCAACTGTAAAATACCTTTGGTTAAAAGCCTTAACAAGTGGGAATATTTGAAAGCGTTGCGTCTCTACTATCTTGAATGCTGAAGAGAAATACTTACGTAAGGGAAATCCCGTTCCAAACTTCAACATTAGAGAGAATTTTAATGCACGAACTGCCAGATGCTGTCAGCTTCAAAATATATCACCATCGAAATTACGAGCAAAAACACTTTATTGTATGAATCTGATATTTAAATATCCTCAACTGTTCAACTGCCTGCCTAAAGTAATCAAAAATATAAAAGGAAACTTTACTGAATATATATATATATATATATATATATATATATATATATATATATATATATATATATTAGTGCCGCTGTTTTGTTTTCCATATTTTTTTTCTTAACGCTTAGCCAATAGGAGAAGACCTGCGCTGTTAATCGTTTAATTTCTCAGCGCTTAAAGACCGACTCGGGGTTAAACAACTATCACAACCACAACAGGCAAGAAAGTTGACTATACTGCCAACATAACCACCATTGCCAACAAAAGCAGCGTCTCCGTCAATAAACGCTATCATCAAAACAACCATCACTCACCCTAGCACCACCGACAGCAACAAAAACAACACTAATATCAACAGTGCCTTCATCAAAACATCACTGTCACCACAAACAACAACACCAGTAACAACACTATCCTCGAAACCACTTCCTCTAACACCGCCAACAACAACACCAATATCAAGCATACCGTCTCCAAAACAACAACAACCACAAATACTACAACAACAACGGCCATTCAACTGTTAAAAATAGCTCCGTTATAGGTTCTATAATTAGTTCTTCAGGCTATTTTGAGATTTTGAGATAAATTTTTCAAAGATTTTTTTCTTTTCTGTTGAGTTAAAAACGGAAGTAACTATAGGCATTACGTTGATTTTTTTTCTTTTCTTTTCTAACATATATATAAACATGAGATATATGTCCATATATGGATATTTGTAATTCTTCCGATGGGTAACTCCAGGTTCGTTTCTTTGTAGATTTCAAACAAGTACATTATAAAACATTCTTCTTTTTAATTTTACAGGTGGTCTGACACCTTAATGATTTGGTTTATGCTGTATGACTATCTGTAAAATTAAAAGAAAAAAATTTTGATAGTGTACCTGCCTCCGTATACTTGCTTGATATATATACATACAGAGAGAGAGAGAGATAAAACTTACTTGGAAATGGATGCGTGGCGTTCGATCATATAATAATATAAATAAAATATAAATAAAATATAAATATATGCATATATACAGACATATATGTATATACCTACAAACCCTCCGCAAAAAATCCCAAATTTTATTTAATTTGCTTTGCGGGGAGGACTGTTTTAACGAAGTCACGTCTTGTCCCTACCTTCGAAACGCGAAGTAGATAAAACGGTACAACTGATGAAGGGAAGGTTCTTTTTGTCAGTCTCATTTCTCTGTTTGTTTCTTTCGTTGTTCGAAAAAAAGTTCGTTTTCTATTTTTTTGTGTTTTATGTTCTCGTTTCTCATTTTGTCTACGTTTTTTTATGTCCTGTACCCATATATGCATGTATATATTCATACATGTGTAGGTATGTACATATATGTATGTATATATGCACATATGTATATTTTATTTATATTATATATATATATATATATATATATATATATATATATATACATACATATATATATATATATATATATATATATATATATATATATATATACATATATATATATATATATATATATATATATATATATATATATATATATATATATATATATACATACATATATGTATATATGGAACTCTTTTAAACAAAATAATATATTCCTCTATACACAATCATACAAAACCCCTTTTTTTGTATTTATTTCTACTCACATATATATATATATATATATATATATATATATATATATATATATATATATGCATTCAAATATTTGATTTTTGCAGATAATAAATTTTGTCCCCCACCACCGCTTGACAACCGGTGCTGGTATATTTACGTCCCCATAAGCTAGCGGTTTGGCAAATGAAACTGATCGAATAAGTACCAGGCTTATAAAAAGCAAGTACTTGGATCGATAAATTCGGCTGAAAATTCATCAAGGCGGTGCTCCAGCATGGCCATAGTTTAATGACTAAAACAAGTAAAAGATAATATAAATATATATGTACTTAATTTATCGACCCCGCATGAATGAAAGGCAAAGTCGACCTCGGCGGAATTTGAACTCAGAACGTAACGGCAGACGAAATTCCACTATGCGTGTTGCTCGGCGTGCTAACGTTTCTTATGTCTTTATTGCCCACAAGGGGCTAAACATAAAGGAGACAAGCAAAGGGAACATAGAGGGGACAGACAAAGGGATTAAGTCGATTACATCGACCCCAGTGCGTAACTGGTACTTAATTTATCGACCACGAAAGGATAAAAGGCAAAGTCGACCTAGCGGGATTTGAACTCGGAACGTAACAGCAGACGAAATACGGTTAAGCATTTCGCCCGGCGTGCTAACGTTTCTGCCAGCTCACCGCCTTATGCACGTAGTAAAAAAAAAATTTTTTTAAAAATTTAAAAAAATTTTTAAAAATTATATCTAATGAGACAATATTTAATCAATAGTTTTTATATCTTCGTGTCTATATATTCTTTATAGTCTTTTTAAAGTTGTCGTCCAAAATGTCTTGAGCTAGTTCAGAAATTGAGACCTAATAAGACAATATTTAATCAATACTTTTCTATTTTCATTTATATTCCTTATAGTCTTTTTTTAACCTTTCTTCCAAAATGTGTGCTGTTAAGCTAGTTCAGAAATTGAGATCTAATAATAATATAGCCGAGTCACTAAAGAGTATTTCTTCGGATATACTTGTGTCGTATTCCAAACAATAATCTTCGTTAAGGATCTAGTCTTTTTCATTCGCAAAGTGAGCCCTCTTTAATTTTACTCAGATTGCTCTCAACTTTGGTGTATCGATGCAACTCTGAATTTTGATTACGATTAACCAATTACTTTATCTCGTAAATTAAAGTATCTGATGTTAATTGGAATTAAAGTTGGGAAATTTGGGTAATTTTAGCCAATCAGCAGACAGCGTGGCATTAGCAGCTTGTTACCATCACAACCGCACGCTGTGTTGTTCACCGTTGTTTGTGCCGCTGTTATCTATGTTGATTTTTCACATTTGATTCTTCACACCACGAGATTCATTCCCCCTGCGTGTTTTGTTTTAATTTTTCTGTGTTAGTATATTACATGCTTTTCTGTGCTTCTGTGTGTTAGTATTTTTCTGTGTTTTTTTGTGTGTTAGTATTTTTACATTTTTTCATTTCATATATTTTGGAGACTCATTGACACAGATAGCTGGATTTATGATTTCACTAGGTTAATTCTGTTCATAAAAAATTAAATTAAGAGTGTTACTTAAACCGTTAGCTTCACATTTCAATAGCTTAGCTGAAATTTAGCCTGCGTAACAGGAACTGAGAGGGATATTGTGGAACAGAGAAACTGTGGGTTATACAGATTATTTGACATTATGTTTGAATTCTGCATGCAGAAACATACAAGATACAGGTATTCTTTGTCGACCAGTGTTATTCTTATCGTTGTTTACAAATCCAAGCATGAAAACATTACTCAACTTTGAAGCTTTGGAGACAGACGCTTCCTCCACACACACACACACACACATACACATGAATGCACGAATGTACATGTAAGGTTATATATAAATAGATACATCCGCATGCACTTATATATTAATGATGTACACAAATACATGACAGGTATAATTAATATTGAAATACGCATAAAGTAAACACATGCAAACAAATATATTAATATCACAAATTTAAAAAAATAATAATAAAAACAGACAATCATTGAAGTGACAATAAAACAGTAAGATGATACTTGTTGATTTTATTAGGTATTTCTGTTTATTGAAAAACCTACAATGAACAGGCCATGTCACAGACGCTAAACTATAAATTTCACAGAGTACAACCTTAAAGTTGACACCGCTCCACTAACCGCAGAAAATTTCTGTCTCGCTATTGGCTAAAAATACAGAGTTTTCCGATCTGTAACTCTTTCCTCCAGTTTGTTTCTCTACACCATACCTTCATAGCAATGAGACTGGAAGACTACTTTATTATAGCCGATTTTCAGATTTTTTACTTCCTTTTAAAAAATGCATATAAAAAAAAACTAGATTCCACCACCAAGAAATTAATTTATAACAATGAAAAATACGTGTTCCCTAATAGACAGTTCAAACAAGGGAGATTATTATTTCTTCATAGTACTTGGCGGGATTAGAAGTTTGAATTTAAAATTCAGGTATAAGTGTCTGTAATATTAGATATTATAAATGTGGACATGCGTCTTTATATTTCACCGATATTTGTTATTTATTTGCAGGTACCTTACTTCTATGATTAAGGTGCCTCTACTCGTAATGAACGCAATGTGTTTATGATTACACGTAAACAACATACTTAGTGTCGCTGTGAATTTGGGGCTATATTGCAATGCATTAGTACTCCAATTATGAATGAAGAAAACACAATTCTTGATCAAGCAAATCTGTAATCAATGGCATTCTAATCAATTCCATTTTATTTTCAGAAACATTCTACCCACCAACTATGTGGTGTGTCTCGCCCTTGTTGTTTTCTTTAAAAGAAAAAAACATTATAGTATAGTTTAAGGAAGATTTGGCAACTATTTCTAGCAGATCGGAAGACCACATAAAATTTTCATCTTTCTTGTGTGTACAATTGTAAATTCCGGTGTGTCGGCAATAGATGTTTCTGATTGGCTAAACTTGCATGATTTTAAATGCTTGTAACTTTCATTATTAATAATAATTTCTAGTGAAAAGGAATGTCGATTTCCTCATCAGCGTACAAAAGCTACATCAGAGTAGAAAATGTAAAAAAATTTGGAGAAAAATTTAAATACTTCAAGTAGTTGGAAAGAGTTTAAAAAGATCTAAATATAGCAAGGCTTCACTGAAGTGGAAAATTATAACAAGTAATTATTTTTAGTGCATAATCATGAAAAATACATTGCTATTAAAAAATGTCAACCATGTAAATCAGATGCCCAAACTGATTTAATGCAATTATTCGTTTATGAAACATAGCAGATGCAGTTAATTTTTATGGATTTAAAAATAATAGTATTTATCCTATTTCCATTATTTTTCTACCTTGACATCAATGATGGGTAATCACTGAGATTTAAAACAGTAAAATAGTTTCGAAAATCAAGGAAAGTAATTTAACTACGATTAATGAAACACGCAGGCTTAGCTGTGTGATTAAAATACTCGCTTTGAAACCACGTGATTTCGGATCCAATCCCACTGCGCGGTACCTTGGGCAAATATTTTCTGTTATAGCGCTGGGCTGGCTAGTACCTTTTGAATAAATTCGATTGATGGAGAGATATATGTCGCTTCTATTTTTTAATTATTATAAATTTTCCACTGAGGAGGGAGCCGGTTTCCAACACAGAGACAAGGTTCCATCTTTGGGATGTAGTTAACATAGATAACTTCACATTTGGAACTTGAGAAAAGTCTTGCATCTTTTTATAGTTCCACTCACAGATTGCACTTGTAATGTACGAATTAGCCAGTCGATTTCTCTTTCCCAGTTTATCTTCATTCTCTTTTAAGCATGTATGTATGTATGTGTGTATGTATGTATGTAGCGAAGTCCAAAATCAATATCATTAGTTTGTCACAATGATTACTTCCCTTGATTTTCGAAACTATTTTACTGTTTTAAATCTCAGTGATTACCCATCATTGCTGTCAAGGTAGAAAATGAGTTAATGGGTATAATGTTTCAGATATTATCTATCAAATAGTGGAAAAAGAGGAGTGGAAAGACGAAAAGAAATTGGTGAATTGTGAGATTTACTCCAAGGCGTAGCTAATGAAAATGTTAGCAGGGTTGGAACCCAGTTTTGTTCCCATAGCAAACCCAGATATGTAATCAAACCTCACTCGCAAAAGAGAAGTAAAAAATGAATAGTAATTCGATTAGGTAGAGAAGGGTTGGTGCATATACTGGCTTGGTGGATTATACAACGTTTGTAGAAGTATTGGAAGATCAGGGGACAATCGTTTTGAAGGGTGGTTGTGTAAAAGTATTTAATGTCCATGGCGATGAGAAAGGAAGAGCCAGAAGGGAAAGGAAAGGAGTTGAAGATTAGAAGGGCATAATTGCTATGAAGGTTTTGAAACAGAAGGGAAACAACTAAGGGTGGTGGTACTTAGATATCAGTTCGGTAGGGTAGTTACATGCGGAGACTATGGGGCGACTAGGACTATCAGGTTTATTAATTCTGGATAGAAAATATATGGTAGAGGTACGAGGTACTTGTTGGACAATGAGGTTGGTGGGTGGGGAAGGGAAATGAGCTGGGAAATAGTGTAGTGTAGGATACACAGTGCTAGAACGTGGGTGTGGGGTCAGGGTACAGGCGATAGAAAATGGTGTTGCAGAACTGTCGAAACGCCTCCGCTCTGTACAGGTTGGGGAGCCATACTACTACAGCGCCGCTTTTGTGTCTCTGCTATATTCTATATATATATATATATATATATATATTTACATACGTATATGCATATATAAAAGTTGTTGTTGTTGTTGTTGTTGTTGTTGTTGGCACTCCGTCGCTTACGACGTCGAGGGTTCCAGTTGATCCGATCAACGGAACAGCCTGCTCGTGAAATTAACGTGCAAGTGGCTGAGCACTCCACAGACACGTGTACCCTTAACGTAATTCTCGGGGAGATTCAGCGTGACACAGTGTGACAAGGTTGACCCTTTGAATTACAGGCACAACAGAAACAGGAAGTAAGAGTGAGAGAAAGTTGTGGTGGAAGAGTACAGCAGGGTTCGCCACCATCCCCTGCCGGAGCCTCGTGGAGCTTTAGGTGTTTTCGCTCAGTAAACACTCACAATGCCCGGTCTGGGAATCGAAACCGCGATCCTATGACTGCGAGTCTGCTGCCCTAACCACTGGGCCATTGCACCTCCTCACATACGTATATGCACATATATATATATATATATATATATATATATATATATATATATATATATATATATATATATATATATATATATATATATATATATATATATATATATATATATATATATATATATATATATATATATATATATATATATATATATATATATATATATATATATATATATATATATATATATATATATATATATATATATATATATATATATATATATATATATATATATATATATATATATATATATAAAAGTAAAAGATAAGTAAGTAGTGTGTGTGTTTGTGTGTGTGTGTATACATACGCACTATGTTGTTATATGTTGTCTATTCAGATGATCCGACCTACCGTCTACTTACATACAAACACACACACAAATGCCCTGGCACATTAACACACATGTGTGTGTGACAGCGTTTGTATGTGTAAGTGTTTACATCCGGGTCATAGTTTCGCTCAAATTACCTCAACGGTCTACTGTACGCAGCTGTTAATTAAAAATTGCTTTATTGAGCTCTTTTAAGGTTTTTTTTTTAAAACCCTATATATAAACAAATGTCATATATTATCTCGCTGTCACGGCTGAGGACTTTCTACTCTTTTACTTATTTCAGTCATTTGACTGTGGCCATGCTGGAGCACCGCGTTTAGTCGAACAAATCGGCCCCAGGACTTAATCCTTGTAAGCCTAGTACTTATGCCATCGGTCTCTTTTTCCGAACCGCTAAGTGATGGGGACGCAAACACACCAGCATCGGTTGTCAAGCGATGTTGGCGGGACAAACACGGACACACAAACATATACACACACACATACATACATATATATATACGACGGGCTTCTTTCAGTTTCCGTCTACCAAATCCACTCACAAGGCTTTGGTCGGCCCGAGGCTATAGTAGAAGACACTTGCCCAAAGTGCCATGCAGTGGCACTGAACCTGGAACCATGTGTTTCGTAAGCAAGCTACTTACCACACAGCCACTCCTACATACATAAGTTTTCACATACACACGGAATGCTAACAAAAGAAAAATAACACACGTTAATTCCTCGATGAGAAATGCATTTCTTTCCTGTTTGAAGCACAGAGTCTGAGCTTATGGAAAATTTCTGCACAGACATTGTGTGTGTCTGTGTGCGTGCGTGCGTGCGTGCGTGGACGCGCGGGTGCGCGTATATATGTGTTAGGGTAGGAGGGCGAAATTTTTTAAACTTTTTTCACCTTTTTATAAAGATAATCTTGATACTTTTGGGATGCATTAGCCAACATTTCTCGGCGTCCTTGTGTACCGTATGATGCCATTTTAAAACTACTGAGCTACTAAATTTTGATTTGGTTGGATGTCCAGTGCTATAAGACTTCGGTTTTGAATGATATTTAGATTGTATTTGTATGCTGTTAAATTATGTTAATAAAGAGGAGAGCAAACCGTCATTTCAACATCGTTGCCGAGAACAAACTATGATAAATATTATTTCTCAACATCCCTGTTTGTCTTTGATATATCTTCTTTCTATTTTTCTTTGTTGCTTTATCCCTTGTCTAATGTTGCGGCCTTGTGGCCATATCTCTCTCTATTATTTCATGTACCATGACACTACTGTATATCATTCTTGTTACCGTTAGGTTTCAGGTAAATCATTAATCCTTTCATTGTATTTTCCTGTGGTTTCTTTAAGATTGTAACAGTCTTTGCTTGGATGGGAAATTTGACAGTTGAGAATGAATACTTTTGAATTCAAATTTCTCCCTGATCAACAAAAATAAATATCAATAATACAATGAGATGACTTAAATTATCATAATTCCTTTACTCTCACAAAAAGAAGCATATATTATTGACATATTTACCCTTTATAATATCCATGGAAAAAATTCCAATGAAGTAATAGAATATATCAAGAAGAAAATATTCCTATAGCATTTGATTTGCATTACCGCTTTACGATAGGCGTAAATATGCGAATAATGTAGCATTCTTTCTTTTGCTGGAGAAAATAACGCGGACAGTCAGCTACAGGAAACCTTAGATTTTGTGGTTTTCCAGTTTTGATCTGTACCGAATCTCGGATACGTATTTAGATTTGTTGAGATGTCAAATATGTGCAAGAAATTAACAATGAAACTGTTTAATTAAATTACGGAAATGTACTTGCTTAGCGAGTGACCTGATCTGAGATCGTGTGCTGGAACGAAAACAATTGCAGCGTGGAAGGTGTTTATAAGCCATTTAAAATAACACACAAAAACCGTTAGATTCACTTCAACATTTAATTTAATTTGCCAAAATATTTTCATCGCTTTGAGACCGCGACCTGTTTACTGACAAAATTCCGTGCTGCATTAAAAGAAAGGATGTTCTGAGTGGCATAGGAATCATAAGAGAATTATCACTGTCCAAAACCTGAGTAATTCATAAGCATACAATTTCTGACATAAAATATCCGTGGTACACAACCTGAGGGTGACAAAATATATGGCAAAGCTCGTACTCTGAAGAGAACAAATCCAGAGAATTTACAATTCATGGCAGTAAAGAAAGAAAAGTGCGACAGAGGGAAGACTACATCGATGAAGAGTGATGGTTGCAGCGTTTTGGTGTGTTGGTGCGTGTATGACACGTGAATGTTTGTATGTTTGAGAAACGACACAGAGACGCAGTAGAGAGACTGGGTTACTATTTATGGCCTATGATTCTAACAGAATACTTTGCTCACTACTAACATTCATTTACCTTGCCCCATTATTTTATTTTATTTCTATAGCTGTATAGACGTGTAACGTGTTCCGTCTGGATTAATCTGCACCATTTACAATTAGTGTAACTAATCTAGTCTTCAATGACCTCATTGGTTATGTTCAAAAATTATTTCGTGAGAAAAGTGTACAGGCTTTTAAATCGTTTCGGTCATTAAAACATATAATTATTATTTGTTTAGAGAAACTATAAAAAACATTCATTATCAACGAAAACACAGCCCGCACTATAATTATCGTCAGTATTAATGAGTGAAAGATACATATATGTATGTATGTATGTATGTATGTATGTATATAAATATATACATATACACACTGATACATACATACATACATACATACATACATACATACATACATACATACATACCTGCATGCATGAATACACGAATACGTACATACTCGCATGCCTTATGTATGTATGTATGTATGTATGTATGTACGTAGGAAAACAACTTTTGTTCAGACATGTATTGAAAACAGGACTGTGTCCTAGTTTAATCATTTTCAATGTTTATTAATTCCTTGAAGTTCATTTGTAAAAGTTAAGTACTTAAATTCATTATCCACATTTCTATACTTACATAGGGTCATCTTCGGGATAAATTGATGTTGGCGTGTGTTGATACCTCTTTACACTATGCAAGGACGATGTGATTCATGTAGTATTGCCACTGGATTTTTTATTTTGACCTTTAGATTTATGTCATCAGTCAGTTGTTTGTTTTTGTTTGTATTAATCGCCTCCGCGACTTCAAATGTATTGGCCATACAATTACAACACTCTTCCATCGACTCACTATGCATTCTCAACAAAGAGCAGTTGCAATGTACCATGCTACACAACACAAAACAAAGCTAGATAGGAAATCAGGAAATCATAAGTGGACAACACACGTATGCAGTACAGAACCTTCCACGACAAAGTTCAAACTAATTCAGTATAAACAATATATTGCACATTTCATATTCATTTGCAAAATATTATCGATATTCATATAAGCGCAAGTGTAGTAGTAGTAGTAGTAGTAGTAGTAGTAGTAGTAGTAGTAGTAGTAGTAGTAGTAGTAGTAGTAGCAGTAGTAGTAATATGGGGTGGCTCTTGTTAACATTAAGAGTGACCGGTATATAGATAGTCCAGGAACGGACAACGGAGCGAAATGATTACTTTATTATCACCGAGAAATAACTGCCTCACAAATATAGCGAAAAATACCTCCAGAATGTTCTTTCAGAAGAATATTTAGGATGCTTAAATAAAAGCTAGGGGGTTACATTGTAGATAGACATACGTGAGCTTGGATTTTACTTTCTTAGTTCAGCTAAACGAGATATTTAGCTACTGCGAGTGCACGACTCAGTTGGTAATCGGTGTAGTAACTTTATATTTATGTGAATTAAACAAGCGAGAAAAACTCGGAAATACACCACATAAACAATCTTTATCTTTTATATCTTATCTTTTACATGTTTCAATAATTGGATTACGGCTGTGCAGGGGCACCACTTAGAAGAGTTTAGTTGACCAATCGACTACGGTACTTTTCTTCAGCCTATATATATATATAGGCTCTCCTGTGTGACCCTTCTGTCCGACATTCGCCATGATAGATCTCTAGCCACTACACATTCTTTATTTTCTCTCCTTGTCTCTTTTTGTGTTCCTTTCTGTGGAAGAGCGTAGGTTCGAAAAAGACTTTTTCACTTCCCGAGCGTTAAACTAATACATCTGTTTGTTGTCTACACCACCTGTCTTCGTCTTTTGTTTCTTTTTTTTTGTTTTTTTTTGTGAATTCTCCCTATATATGTATATATATATATATATATATATATATATATATATATATATATATATACATATATATATATATATATATATATATATATATATATATATATATATATATATATATATATATATATATAAGTGGCAAAGCACGAAACTCAGACCTTGAGTTATTCTGTTACTTCTGCTAAATAGCTAAATACTAATAAAAATATACATATACTCATATTTTGAGTCCTACTTCTCCTGTTTGCAACATCATACTTATATATATATATATATATATATATATATATATATATATATATATATATATATATATATATATATATATATATATATATATATATATATATGTATGTATGTATATATAGAAAAATATATATATACGTTTATATATTCGTTTAGTAAGATTCTTGATGTGAATTCGTGTGTTGAAACAAATATTGTTGTATTTGGGTATGGTTATGTTGTTAGTTTAGCCAATGAAAACACACGCACTATATATTTGGTGTTCACTTGCTTCAGCTTTATTTCATATTGATTGTATTTCGGCCAGAGTTCTTTCGTCACACTTTTGTGACCTCACCAGTGTTCCTTTACAAAATGGCAGATCGTTAGGAAGGAGAGATACAAAAAAGAAGGAAGAAAGCAAAGGACCACTGATGAGGTCACAGAAGTGTGACGAAAGAACTCTGGCCAAAATACAATTAATATGAACTAAAGCTGAACAGACCATCCCCAAATAGAACAATATATATATATATACATATATATATATATATATATATATATGTGTGTGTGTGTGTATGTATGTATGTATGTATATATATATATATATATATATATATATATATATATATATATATATATATATATATATATATATATATATATATATATATATATATATATATATATATATATATACGGTGGGCTTCTTTTTAGTTTCTTCTACCAAATCCACTCACAAGGTTTTGGTCAGTATGAGGCTGTAGTACAAGACACTTGCCCAAGGTGCCACGCAGTAGAACTGAACCTGGAATTATGTGGTTGAGAAGGAAATTTCTTACCATACAGCCACGTCCGCACCTATAGTAACGCCTTAGTAACATGCGGCAAATATTCCATATAACATCGAAAGTATTTTGTCAGTCAACTGCTTCTCATAACAACCTAACTCGTATAATTCTAACAAACAGGAAATAACCAAAGAAGTAAATTGTCTTGATGTTGATTCGGCTCTATAACCGGACGCACGTCAGCACTCCTCTTAAATTCCTTTAAAACCCGCCTTATTAACTCCCTGAAAATACTCTACTACAGCTATTTAGACGCAGGAAAACTTCCTACAATGCTGCATAAAAGTAATACTACCGATACATACAGAGAGATATCGGACGCAGACAAGGAGGTATATATCAGTATCGCTTATATCATATCGTTAATACCGATACACACAGGGAGAAATAGGACGCAAACAAGGAACTACAGAAACCCTGTCGCTTCCAGCATATCATTCAAGAGTTCTGAAGAGAATTGAGAATTGTATACAAAAATGCAATAACTTTTCTTTTACGGAATAGTGAATCTCGACGCACATAAAGCTATAAGCAGTAGTTGTAAATATTAGGCTGAAAAACCTTTTTCGTATAGGAGAAGTTGAAGGCTGCCCGTGGGACTCGAAAGTTACGACTGGCGTTCTACCATTAGACCAAAGCAATCCTTCGAATTTCTCTAATTATTTCAGAAACTTCATTCTCACCCGTAAGAATTGTATGTTGTTCACTTATAGTTTTATGTACTTCGAGATCCACTATTCCTAAAAAGAAATATTTTAAGGGCTCTCGAAAGTTTATAAATTCTTATGAAGCCAACAATAACTTCTTTACAAAGCCAAACAAAAATCATTTCAGCCTCCAGCACAGTTTCCGTCTCGGAAGAAACTACCTGACAAAACTCCTACGGCAACATAACGCAGTTCTGAACTGTTAACCGAAAAGTTCACAGAGTGCATATTGGTTTTTGCAAAGCATTTAACAAAAAAACTATGTCACAGGTTGGAAAATGTCGGTATAACAGGAAGGATGATAATGAGATAGCCTGATTTTCTGAAATACCAAATAGTAGTGATTACAGTACCATGTGTTCCAAGTTTGCACTAAGAATCGGAGTGCAACAAGACATCATTCTTGGGTACATCTCTATCTTCATCATGACATTGTATAAAGACAAAAATAAACAATAATCCATACTCAGCAATTTTGCAAACGAAAGCAAAATAATATATCAAGGCAAAGTGAAAATAAGGTCTTGCTATGGATAATATTAACATGCCTTTCGATATTACAATTTTCTTCATTACGAACTGAAAAAAAAAAAACCAATATTTTTTTTTTGCCCTGTTCAAACAGATTCTTAAAACGGAATCTGCGATCTGATATAGCTATGTCACCGGATGTAGCTTTAAATAAGATTAAGTACAGTCAACTGTTCCCAGGAGTTCAGTAGTCGTATACTGAGAAGTTTATGTACAATAAACCCCAGAATGAAGTTAATTATCTGAAAATCACTTAGCCTAACTAGATTATATTACTCATAGCTCTGTTTCTCAGGAGTCCTACCGAAGGTGTAATGAATAAAACTCTTTCGTGAGGCAATTTAAGCAAAATCATTATACCGAAGTATTGACGCCTGCAGCTATCGCATTTTTGCTATCTGAACATCTCTGTGAATACTATGCTATTATTGATATACATCCATATGTACATACACACATATATGTATGTATGTATGTATGTATGTATGTATTATTATATGTATGTGGGTATATCTATATATATGGGTGTTTGTGCATGTATGTGTATACAAATATACATACACACATACACGCACACGCAGACACACACACACACACATATATATGTGTGTATATATATGTGTGTATATATACATTTGTCGGATATTTGTCCTCATCTTGTTTGTTGTTAACACAACGTTTCGGCTGATATACCCTCTAGCCTTCGTCAGGTGTCTTGGGGAAATTTCGAACATGGGTTCTCATTCCTAACGATGTTACTATTATTATATTATTATTATTATTATTACTATTATTAATCAGGTCGCTGCTGGGAATCGAACTCGGAACCTTAGGGTTAGTAGCCCGCGCTCTTAACCACTACGCTATATGCCCGTGGGCAATTATGGGGTGAATTTTAAGGCTTATAAATCTATTATTTTTCTATCCTTCCTCAATACCGGTTCCCATATGCTATTCATATCTGCGCTCGGTCTGCTTAGGAGGTTGTTGTGTCCTAGCATATGTGCTGCTTCTTTTAGTTTTCGTATTTTCCAGTGTTGTTCCCTGTCTATTATTTTAACTTCATCCTACAGGGGGAGGTGGTTTCCATTTTTCCATACATGATCAGCTATACCCGATTTATCAATATCTCCTCGTGTCACAGCTTTGCGATGTTCTTCTACCCTTATTTTGAGGGGACGACATGTTTCGCCTTTGTATAATCTACCACAGCTGCATGGGATGGAGTACACGCAGTTTTTGGTCATATTCTCTTCTGTTGGTGGTTTTACCCGAAGGAGATATTTGCGAAGTGTTGTATTGCTCTTGAATACTGCCCTGATGTCATATGGGCCGCATATCTTTTGTATCTTTTCGGAGAGGCCTTTCACATAGGGTAGACAGACTGTAGACAGTTTATTGGTTTCATCCTCTCTTTTCTTCATAATTGGAGTAGATAGTATGTTCTTGGGGTAGTTGTTTCTTAATAGATTGTTACTGAGCTTGATCATTTCCTCGTGGTGGGTATCACGGTCGCTACTTATATTCTTTGTGCGGTGTTTTAGGCACTGAGCAATTCCTCTCTTTACACTGTATGGATGGTGGGAATTGAAGTTAAGGTATCGTCCACTGAAGGTTGGCTTGCGATATACGGATGTCCTGAATCCATACTCGGTGCGTGTTATTAATACGTCCAGGAATGCCAGCTGATTGTTCTGTTCCTTTTCCATGGTGAACTGTATGGATGGATATATTGAGTTCACATGATCTAACAGCACTTGGACATCTTGTTGGTGGGGCCAGAGAATAAAGGTGTCATCAACGTATCGCAGCCATAGGGTTGGTTTTAGTGGTGTTGATCCTAAAGCCAAATTCTCGAAGTATTCCATGTATATATTGGCTATTATCGGTGATAATGGCGAACCCATAGCTAAACCCTCTTCTTGTCGATATATATCAGTGTCCATACTGAAGTAGGTAGTTTCTACACAGAAAGTCAACATTTCCATCAAGTTTGTTATTGGTATACTAGTGCGTTCTTTTAGATGGGTGTCTGTCACTAGTTTTTCTTGAATCACCGATAGTGCTTCACCAATTGGGAATTTGGTGAATAGACTTATCACATCTAGGCTCACAATCTGGTCGGATTCAATGGGGGTATCCTTGATCAATTCTGTGAAGTGGGTGGAATTCTTCACGTATGATGTTGACTTTCCTGCTAATGGACTGATTATATCCACCAAGAAGCGGCTCAGTGGATGACATGCTGAACCTCTACAGATCACTATAGGTCATAGTGGAATACCTTCCTTGTGAATCTCAGGGAGACCGTACATGTGTGGTAGTTTACTGTAGTGTTGAGTCAGCTGTCTGTACTTCATTGGTATGAAGTGATCCTTGTTCTTGATCAAGATCTGTGACAACTTCCTCTCTGTTTTCAGAGTTGGGTCTTTCTTTACTCTACTGTAGCTACCATCACTTATAAGACTTGCCAATTTTTCGGAGTAGTCAGACTTGTTCATCACCACTGTAGCATTTCCCTTGTCCGCTGGGAGAACTATGATGGAATTGTCTCCTTGTAGCCTTTTGATAGCGGACTTTTCTTCCTTAGTGATGTTTGGTTTTGGGAAGTTTCGCTTTCTCCAGTACCTGTCTCACCTTCCACCTTAGTTCATCTCCCTGAGCTTTCGGTGTATTTACCGCTATCTCTTCAATAGGGGCTATTATGTCCAAGTATGGAATGCGCTTGATGGTTGTCGCAAAGTTGAGACCTTTGTTTAGTACTCTTCGGAGTCTTCCAGATGTCGGCTACTTACATTAATCACTGCTTTCACAGGTAGGTGATGGACTTCAGTCTTCATTGTAGAAAAAAATGATATTCGAAGGGGGTTAAGTCGGGAGAATAAGGTGGCTGATCTACCAATCCGAAGCCAAAGTCGTGTAACTACTCTCATAGAGTTTCATGTGCATTGTCCTGCAGAATGAGGACACCACGGCTCAGCTTTCCACGGCGTTTCTGCTTCAAAGCTTTGTGCAGTTCGTCCAACAGAGACATGTAGTATTCTACGTTGATGGTGCGACCCTTTGGTAGGCATTTTATGAGGAGTACTTCGTTTGTCACAGAATACTGAAACCAGAATCTTTCCAGCTGACTTCTGGATCTGAAACTTCTCGGGACGCGGTGAACCGCTGTGGCACCACTCCATTGATTTTTGCTTGGTGTAGGGATCATAATGATAAAGCCAAGCTTCATCCATGGTAGCTAAATGAGCCATAAAATCGGCCTCTGCCACTGCAAGCCGGTGCAAAATCGCATTTGATGTCGTCATTCAGATGCGCTTCTGATGTGCATGCACCCATTTTGCGGAAAGCTTTCTCATGTCCAGAATGTTGTAGATGGTATGGCCAACTCTTTCGCAGAAAATCCCCAGTCTCAGCTATGATTTTAGCTGAAATCCGGTGGTTCTTGGGAATCATGATGTGCACAGCGTCGGTTGTGGTCGCGTAAGTTGGCCGTCCTGACCGGGGTTCATCTGTGACTTCGAAATGACCAGTCTGATACCTTGACACCCAGATTTTTTCTATGGAGTAAGATGGGCAGACATTCTTTAAGACTGCCTTCATCACGCCATAGACTTCCGCGGCTCCTTTGCCTTGCAAAAAAGAGAAACTTCATGACCTCCCGTGTTTCAATTTTATCAAAATCCATCATGCGTTGAATTTGCGAAAATATATATTATATACCATTTTGATTTTTCGCATATCTTCTAAATAGTTGTCCTACCTCCCCTGTATAGGTAACAGCTTTACCATTTCGCGATGCCCTTAAAGCCAGGAACTTTTCAACCCAACCCCTTTTACATATGTATGCATAAGCGTGCGCGCACACGTGTATATGTATCTATGTAAGTATGTGTAAGAAAGAAAGACACTCACAGAGACGGAGAGATAGGCAGATATATATAGATGTTGTTTTCATACACACTCATACATTCAGATATGCGCGCGCATCCGGTGTTTCTGAAGTCTCCATATCAATTTAATTATATAATTTTTTTTTTCTTACTATGTTTTCTATATTTTAATTCTATTTAATACTATTTCTGTTATTTAGTCGTATATACCTTTCATATATATATATATATATATATATATATATATATTGCACGATACAAACAAGATGATGTCTTTTCGAACGCAGTATCGCTGTTAGAACAGCAAAAATAACGGGCAAGTTACATATATATATATATATATATATATATATATATATATATATATATATATATATATATATTAGATAAAGTGAGTTATGGCTGGTCTATGGAATTACCTTGGGATTCATGTCCATAAAGCGTGTAGCTTTACAACGTTTCTTCAGACCCTAATGGCATATATATATATATATGAACACATACACACACATACACACATATATGTTGCCAAAAGAGGTAATAAACACGGCTTAATGTCGTTCAGTGGTAAACTCTTTAATCTATATAACTTCCGATATATTTTATTTTGACTTTATTTTGATTTACTTTCATATTTATTTCTTATGGCTAATTGACTGAAGTCATATTTGATATATCAAATGAGGGTGTTAAGTATTCGGTGTATTTGCATGTTGTTGATCCACCCAGAAATGTACATCCCAGACTTATTTCATAGGTTGATCGAGTTTTCAAACCGAGATGTCTGAGAAAGTGAACGAACTATAAAAATTATTACATATTTCTATATGTTGAATGTATTACATAACATTGTATGAGACATGAAATTTTAATCCAGCTTAGTGGAATGGAGCAACGTGCAATAAAGTGTCTCGCTCAAGAACACAACGCGCCGCCTGGAATCGAGCTCACGACCTTACGAACGTGAGCCGAATACTCCTAAACACTGATCCACGTGCCTTCACATCTCAAATATCATATTAGGAGTAAACAAGAACAACCTGCAACGTATAACAAAGTTCATATGGAGTAACAGAAAGATGGTTCTATCCAATAGAACACAGAGCAGTAGCACTAAGTAACCAGTCCAAATGGTGTACAGACACGTGTTTCTATCCAACAGTACACAGAGTAGTTGTAATATCTAGCTATGAGGAAGGCGGAGAGCTGGCAGAAACGTTAGCACGCCGGGGCGAAATGCTAAGCGCTATTTCGTCTTCTTTACGTTCCGAGTTCAAATTCAGTCGAGGTCGACTTTGCCTTTCATCCTTTCGGGGTCGATGAATTAAGTACCAGTTACGCACTGGGGTCGATGTAATCGACTTACCCTTTCGTCCTTCCAGGGTCGATAAATTAAGTACCAGTTACGCACTGGGGTCGATGTAATCGACTTAATCCCTTTGTCTGTCCTTGTTTGTCCCCTCTGTGTGGAGCCCCTTGTGGGCAATAAAAAAATAAGTATCTAGCTATGGGGAGGGCGGCGAGGTGGTAGATTCGTTAGCAAGCCGGACAAAATGCGTAGCAGCATTTCTTCTGGCCTTATACACTGAGTTTAAATTCCGCTGAGGTCGTTTCTACCTTTCATCCTTTCGGGGTCGATAAAATAAGTGCCAGTTAAACACTGGGGTCGATGTAATCGACTTATCCCCTCCATCGAACTTGCTGGTCATGTGCCAAAATTTGAAACCTATGGGAATGCAGCGAACTAGCAGAATCGTTACTATGCCGGATAAAATGCTTAGAAGCATTTCTTTTGGCTTTTACACACTGAGTTTAAATTCCTCCGAGGTCGTCTCTACTTTTCATCCTTTCGTGGTCGATAAAGTAAGAGCCATTTGAGCACTAGGGTCGATTAGCCAGCTCCCTCAAAATTTCAGTCTTTATACCTATAGCAGAAAGACAGAAAAATATATTTAGCTACGAGTTACAGTCGGAGTACTCATAAAGGATTCTAGTCATTTAGCTTTGAGTGAGATATTAATCCAGATGGGGTACAGATATGTAACTCTCTTCAACAAACCACAGAGCTGAAGTAACATTTAGCAAATTTATGAGTAAGTAGTTCAGATAGACTGCTGATATTTAACTCTAGCCAAAAGAACACAGAGTAGTTGTATAATTTCTAGCTAGAATACTCAGATGGTTCTAGTCATTTAGCAATGTGTGAGTAACTAGTTCAGATGGAGTACTGATATGTGACTCTATTTAACAGAACACAGACGTGTAGTAACATTTAGCAATGTATGAGTAAGTAGTTCAGAAGACATACTGAGGATCTATTCAATAAAACACACAGTAGTTGTGTGAATATCTTTTCAGGACAAATTTCAACATTTTCTGAAAACTAACCCAAACTATAAATACCAACTTGTTTGAATGAACCAAAATAGACTTTTATTTTATTTTATTTATTTTATTTATTTATGTTTTTATCATTTTGCACTCTTTCGTTTTGGTATTTTGTCGTATTTTTTTTATCTAGTTGTAGCATTTAAGGCTATTTTGTTATATTTAATTTTCGTTCACCAAGACATCAGACGCCTCAGTACAAGCTTTATCTGTAATTGTAATTTAGTTTAGCGGCGAGTTATACAGAAGCTTATTACACGTCTTTGGTTCTCCATTCATCCATCTATCATCTCTTGGATCGAGGCGGTTCTCTCCAACACACATTATATCAGGATTCGGTTATGACTTCTACACTCCTCTTCCGAATGGCCACTTTATAATATTACAATGAAGAAATTTTACAAAAAAAAACTTTCCTTTTCAGGAACAGCTTACCAAAGCCATAATATACGAACATGATAATCGTGCTGCTTATCTGAATAGATTAAACTGTTCCAGCAAGATTAAAACTTCAATTTGGCTTTAGCAGTCTTCATGCCAGATTATTTAGAGAAAATCATAATATAAAGAATCCCTAGCAGTGTGATTAGGAAGTACGTTTCGCAACTAAATGGTACAGTGTCCAATCTCACAGCGCAGCACGTTGGACAAGTGTCTTCTGCCATAACTTCAGATTTCCCGATACCGTGTGAGACCTTAGACATACTTTGGTGAATATCAAAAACATACATACATATATACATAAATACATACATACAAAGATAGATAGATAGATAGATAGATAGATAGATAGATAGATAGATAGATAGATAGATAGATAGATAGACAGACAGACAGACAGACACATATATGGATGCATGCATGCATGTATACATACATACATACATACATACATACATACGTATGTACGTACATACAAGAGAGTGCTGAAAAGTTCCTGGCTTTGGCTAAAAGAAAATCAAGGAGGATCAGTTAATTATGATTTTATTGAACATATTTCCCTCGCAGATTCACACACTTATTGCAGTGGTCCTTCAGTTTTTCTAAGCCCTGTAAAAGAACTCGGAAGATTGGACCTCCAGTCAGGCTTTTCACGATACCCTTATGGCCAGGAACTTTCCAGCAGCCCCTCGTATGTATGTATGTATGTATGTATGTATGTACGTATGCATGCATGCATGCATGTATGTATGTATGTATGTATGTATGTACGTATGCATGCATGCATGCATGTATGTATGTATGTATGTATGTATGTATGTATTATGTAAGTGTGTGTTCGACTTGCACCAATGTATGTCTTAGGCCTTACGGTATATGCTTCGGCCCTTTGCGTCCTAAGTTCAGAACCCACTGAGGCCTACTTAATATATGGCAGGTTTTATCCTTCACCTCTGCCGCCAGTCAACTTCAAAGTCATTAGAGAAATCCACTCTATTACAAGCATTTGGACCAATTCACTTCAGTGCAGGATACATTCCCCACTCCCTCCTCCTCCCACTAGCCATCGGAGATCCTCTAACACGTCATAGGCATTGCTTTCCTTCCTGACTCAAACATAAAAATAAAATGGTCGGTGAATATTAGCTAAGAATATAAACATCGGTTAGAAACCGGAAAAACCGGTGTCACTCCTTTGTCACTCTCGTAGGCAGAAATGCAGTGAACGAATGATTGATGATTGGTGTGTTGAAAAAATATAATCAACGACGCTA
>NC_142934.1:98807495-98824995 GCF_046866305.1 Octopus bimaculoides | reverse complement strand
ATTTTTTTCTTTCCTGCCTCTTTGCGTTCTGAGTTCGAATCCCGCCGAAATCAACCTTTTCCTTTTATCCTTTCAGGATAAAATAATGTACCTCCTGGGGTAAGGGCTTTTCAAGAAATGCCGAGGGAAACCAAATATAGAGACAAACACTACCATGAGTCGATAATATGCTAGTAACCAGATTAATCGTAGTTTTAAAGTGATTCCAGACCGAATAACAGGGAGTGTTGATAAAGACATGTCCGAGAGACACCTTAATTTAGAAATGAGTATAAATTCCATTCATATTCATTCATCCTGAGCGGAAGTTTCGGTGCGTTGTGAGTAAACGATAATTAGCGATTTATATTATGTGTATTAATTGGATAAATACTCAACACTTATTCATGCTGTATGATTGGAATGGGAAGCGACCCACGTTTATGCAGCGATCAGGCATATCGTATGTGGATGTGTATACATGACTCTGTGTGTTTGTGCGTGTTTGTGTGTGTGTGTGTGTGTGTGTGTGTGTGTGTGTGTGTGTGTGTGTGTGTGTGTGTGTGTGTGTGTGTGTGTGTGTGTGTGTGTTACGTTGAATTCTATATGGTTGGACAGACAGACAAGGGGTGCAAAATTGGGGTACAATCTTCAAGACAGTGGTCATCTATCAGACATCAGGTGGCGTTGGGAGGCCTCTTTGAAATACCTGAAAAAGAATGTAGGTACGTGTCGGCAGGTGGAAACCAAGATTTAGTACACTTCTATTGTTGGTCGGGTTTATGATTTTCCACGGCAAAATTTACAAAATCACGCGTGTGTATATATAGATAGAGAGACAGACAGACAGACAGACAGACAGACAGTCAGACAGACAGACATATATATATATATATATATATATATATATATCCTATATCTTGGCACCGAGTGGAAGAGCTGAGTTGTGGTGAACAAATATATCTCTACTGGTTGCTTTCCTGTAGTACTCGGTATGGATCTCTCCTTCTTCCGTTATTATATATATATATATATATATATATATATATATATAATCAAAATAAGCAACACGGATTTCAAAGATGATTGCAGTATGCACGTTTCATGCTATTCCATTTATTTAAGTAATGCGAGCATTACATTAAATGCAATATGAAGAGCAATCTTCAACTGCAATCATCTTTGAAACCCGTGTTGCTTATTTTGATTTTTTTATCACCTATCCTTTTGGAATGGTTTTTGTATAATACCATACCATACGATATTCTGGTGCCTACACATAAGTACCATATTCAATCTTGAATCTAAATCTAAACCCTCTATATATATATATATATATATATATATATATATATATATATATATATATATATATATATATATATATATATATATAGGCGAAAGAGTTGGTATGCGAAAGCTCGTGGTTGGATGTATAAAAGATAAAACAGAGTGAAAAAACTACACAAGGCTTGTGTTATATGGTTAAAGAATATATTTAAATCGTTACGTTAGAAAAATGTTATAAAATTTTGGGTATAGTAACATTGGATTTGGAGAAATAATCGGTTTTGTATTTTCTTTTCAAATTTCTCAAGCCTTCTGTAGTTTTTTCACTCTATTTTGTCTTATATATATATATATATATATATATATATATATATATATATATATATATATATAAATGTGCATGCATTCATACATTCATGCATACACACGCACACACACACACACACACACAAACATATATACATATATACACACATATATACATGTATACACACATGTATATATTTGTATAGTTATACACAAATATGAAAACGATATATATGTGTATATTTGAGAGAGGGAGAGAGAGTGAGAGAGAGCGAGAAAGAGAGAAATATACAAACTATAATATATTTATTGTTTACTCATGTTGTGGTACAAAAAACAAACGTGATCAATACAATAACTATATATGTAGTTCAGCTTAAACATGCAGACACGGCCCTAATTTGTTTTTGGAACTTCAAAGAGATCTTCGTTTCTCTTTGAAAGTTTAGAGACAAAATATACATACATACATACATACATACATACATACAGATAGATAAACAGAAAGGCATATGTGTGTATATATATATATATATATATATATATATATATAAATCATATATACATATTTGATATATCTATAAACATATGGTGGTTTCTACTCCTTATGCAAAGTTTGACCACCTCTTGTGCCTACACCTTAGAACCATCATACATTCATATATATATATATATAGATAGATTGATAGATAGATAGATAGATAGATAGATAGATAGATAGATAGATAGATAGATAGATAGATAGATAGATAGATTCAAGGTGAATATGGTATGTAAGTTTAGGTACCAGAATTAAGTATAGTATTATCCACACAATTTCAAAATAAGGTGATTAAAATCAAAATAAGCAACAAGGATATCTGCATTAACTTTGGATATCCTTGTTGCTTATTTTGATTTTATATATATATATATATATATGATCATATGTATGCATTATGATTCCGCTTAAACCCAGCGATATGAATAACGAGTTCATACTATTCGATATTCTTACATTTTAGAAATTGTCTGAGGCGAAGAGGTGTGGATTCTCGGACGGTCTGCGTTTCGGAGTCTCTTATGAACCAGAATGTGAGCACAATGTTAATAAATAAATTCATAAATAAATAAATAAATAAATAAATAAATAAATAAATGGCAAAAGAATTAACATGATACAATCGCTTTCATGAAGATAATTATGTAACTCTAATTATTTATGCATTTACACAAACCTACACACACACACATACGTATATATTTACACACGTGTGTGTGTGTGTGTGTGTGTGTGTGTGTGTGTGTGTGTGTGTGTGTGTGTGCGTGCGTGCGTATCTGTGTGTATGTATGTCTCTCTTTCTCTCTCTCTCTCTCTCTCTATATATATATATATATATATATATATATAAGAGAGAGTGAGGGTTATGTAACAGTAGTAAAATATAATATATTATACATAGTGCAGGTATTATCGAGAAAAGAACTCAATATGTTAGGTAGAGAAGATAGACATATATTTATTATCTCAAAGCGGACACTTTATCTCTTACTCTGTGTTTCATCCCTAGCTGAGTTGTTCACAACAGTGTAGAAAATACGAAAACCTAGAGTTTATAGAAGGTTCAGTTAAAGTAAAATGTGTCTGGTGGACAGGGTGTGAACTATGTGAGGATGCGTTTGGTGAAATTTTTGAATATCTGTTCTTTGTTGAAATTATTTCAGTGTGATTGGACTAATGGCTTTTGATCTTTTGCTCAGCTGTAGGTTCAAAAGTATTGTGTCTAAAGTTATGACTATGTATTCCTTAAAACAAACACTGTCTAATTTGATTGTCTTAAAGTCCAAACATTAGTTTTAAGTCTAAATAAAGGAAGTGGGATAGTAAATATTTTAAAATTCAGTAGGGTTGAAGTTTGCTCTAATTTAAACTTACTCCATTATCGTCATCACTAATGATCAAAAGAAAATTAATTAGAAGTAGGAAAATTAATTAGAAATAGGAAAGAAATAGCACAAGTAATACAACCATAGTTAGTATTACATGGAAAATATGGATTAGAAAAGATTTAAGAACTTAATGTGACATGATAATGATAACATATTTATCTGTCTATATATACGCGCATGTGTATGTGTACGTATATATATATATATATATATATATATATATATATATATATATATATATATATATATATATATATATATATATATATATATGTATATATATATATATATATAGATAGATAGATAGATAGATAGATAGATAGATAGATAGATAGATAGATAGATAGATAGATACCCATATATATATACATATATATGTATATAAATTCATTTATTCTTTTAGTTGTTTCAGTCATTGTGTGTGTGTGTGTTTTTGTTTGCCCCCTCACCATCGCCTGACAACTGACGCTGGTCTATCTACGTCCCCGTAACATAGCGGTTCGGCAAAGAAACTGATAGAATAAGTACCAGCCTTTCAAAAGAAATATGCACCGGGGTCAATTCATTCGACTGAAATTCTGTTCAGGGCCGCTGTATTCCAGCATGGCCGTTGGCTAATGACTTAAACAAGTAAAAGATAAAAGACAACACGGCTTGTAACAACATAAACATAAGGCCAGAATAAAAATAAAAATAAAAGTAATAAAGCTACAGCAGCTATCTTGGCACAGCAAACATTAAAACACAACAATCAACAATTTAACAAATATAAACAAAAAGCAAGAGATAAACACATGTAATTCCATATTTATGCCAGAGCAGGCAAGAGACACTAAAACACTGTATATTTCTAGAATAAACTGCATTGGTCATATCACTTCATGCGATATCAGTACAGACAGCAGTTAGCTAACATTCCTACTGAATAGTTTAATAAAATTATCATTAAAAAGAAATCAGACAGGAAGAAAAGAATTGCAAAGCTCTGAGAAAACCATGACCTGACATCCTTCATTTTTACATGCGAGGTAGAATTTCTATCGTGACTCCGACCCAACATCCGCTTTACACTCGAAATAGAACTTCTATGGAAACAGTAAGTCAACATTCCTTTTAGATCCGAGACGGAGCTTCTATAAAACCGTGAACCGATTCAACAGTTTTTATACCACAAACAGAACTTCTAAGAAAGGCTGCGACGCAATTTTCCTTTCATACCCAAGGCAAGACTTCTATGATGACTGTGAGACGTGTTCTTCTTTATATCTGAAATAGATCTTCTGTAGAGACACTCCATATAACACTTTTAAGGAGATTGTGAGCCTTCATCCTTTTTACACGCGAAATACATTTGCTATGGAAATTGTGACCCATCATTATTCTTACACCCGAAACAGAACTTCTAAGCAGACCTTGACCAACATCCTTTGTGGACCCAATAGCTTTCTGAAGCCCCAAGTAAGAATTTCTGTGGAGACTGTGACCCAACATTCTTTCTACACTCGAAATAGAACTTCACTGGCGCGTATGATAAAAGAAAATTCCTTTTTGACAACCTAAACACAAAAAAAATGCTCTCCAGAAAAACCACACAACGCAAGGCAACAAAATAATCTCAAGGCAGTAGTAGTAGTAGTAGTAGTAGTAGTAGTAGTAGTAGTAGTAGTAGTAGTAGTAGTAGTAGTAAAAGAGAGCATGTTAAAAATTACAGCCAAACCACCCTCAAATCAAAATCAAAATATATTGGTTTTAAAAAGTACGTTGGATAATGTACTATAGGGCCCAATATGCCTCAAAAAGGATGGGATTGCCATAGCTGGATTGTCTATAATTATGCATCTACGCAATCAGGAATTACCTGGGACTCAAAAAGACCAAAAACCAGATAACAATAGCCAACTTAGGGCCTCTGCATAGGTATTAGATATGCAGAAAATAGCAGTTAAATTCCTTCAAAATATACTTCCATTGTCTTTTTAAAAAGTAGGATACACTGGAAAACGTAGTCCTCGGTATTTACAAAAAGTTAGGTTGGTCACGACTGGAAAAACCTTGATGGTAGATAGGTTTGCTGAATCAGAATTGAACTGAAGCTAGATGACAACAACAACGACCGCAGCATTACTTGCAACAACTGTTGTCTAACATGCGCTCGCGCGTACACACTCACGCACATACACACTAAAAAACAAACAACTATCAAAAAATGAATAAATAACTGAAATAGCAAGTACAAACGACTGCAAGATAAAGTAGGAAAGCAGTAGTAATAACAATAACGACCACAATAACAACAACTATAACAAAAAGTATAAACAGTAAAATAAGCAGTGAAACACTATTTATGATATTAAACAGCAACAATTACCCCCAACAAAGGTCAAACAGCATTAGACGTTATATTAGCAATTTCAGTAAAAATACCCATAATGCAACGTAGTTCTTTGTTGGTTTAGTTAATGGGAAACAATCTAAACACATGACCTTCATAGACTCGCCCTTCCTAAAGAGATTAATGTGGTTGATGTTCAGCTTAGCTCTTATGCATTTAAACTGATATTCACACCCAAATATTCAATTTCCTTCATTTTCAAACCGGATAGATCGGGCTTCTCAAACTTACTTGACAATGTAATTCTAAAATAAACAATCACATCAAATCTTGAAACTATGAGATAATGCATGATTAATTCAAAATAATGTGAATAAATACTACATTACATCGTTATTGTTGTTGGCACTCCGTCGCTTACGACGTCAAGGGTTCCAGTTGATCCGATCAACGGAACAGCCTGCTCGTGAAATTAACGTGCAAGTGGCTGAGCACTCCACAGACACGTGTACCCTTAATGTAGTTCTTGGGGACATTCAGCGTGACACAGTGTGACAAGGCTGACCCTTTGAATTACAGGCACAAAAGAAATAGGAAGTAAGAGTGAGAGAAAGTTGTAGTGAAAGAGTACAGCAGGGTTCGCCACCATCCCCTGCCGGAGCTTCCTGGAGCTTTAGGTGTTTTCGCTCAATAAACACTCACAACGCCCGGTCTGGGAATCGAAATCGCGATCCTATGACCACGAATCCGCTGCCCTAACCACTGGGCCATTGCGCCTCCACTACATTACATCAATAGAAGAGAAAAACATGACCGGTAAAAGAACTTCAGAAAGTTGTCGTTCTAAATAAAAAATATAGAGCCTTGAGAAGGATTCACATTATGGTTGACGGCATGAGGAAAGAAGAGTACGTCGAGTAGCAAGGCTGGCTGTGGTATGCAATTAGCTATCGAGGAGAAGCGGATGTCATTGTAATATCGGTTTCACATTTTGGCACAAGGCCAGTAATTTCGGGGGTGGAGATCGACTTATTTTTAATTGATCCCTAAAGGATGAAAGATAAAGCCGACCTCGATGGAATTCAAACTCAGAACGTAAAGACGGATGAGATGCCGCTAAACATTTTTCCCGGCGTGCTAACGAATCTGCCAACTAGCCCCCTTTAATGATGTTATCGTTTTGGCACTCCGTCGCTTACGACGTCGAGGGTTCCAGTTGATCCGATCAACGGAACAGCCAGCTCGTGAAATTAACGTGCAATTGGCTGAGCACTCCACAGACACATGTGTCCTTAACGTAGTTCTCGGGGATATTCAGCGTGAAACAGTGTGACAAGGCTGACCCTTCGAATTACAGGTACAACAGAAACAAGAAGTAAGAGTGAGAGAAAGTTGTGGTGAAAGAGTACAGCAGGGTTCACCACCATCCCCTGCCGGAGCCTCGTGGAGCTTTAGGTGTTTACGCTCAATAAACACTCACAACGCCCGGTCTGGGAATCGAAACCGCGATCCTATGACCGCGAGTCCGCTGCCTTAACCACTGGGCCATAGCGCCTCCACCGATGTAATCGTAATTGCAATATATAATACAGAGAGATGACAGTGAATACGTGTTCTAGAAGATGAAGTGTATTGATGTGTGATTCTTTGGCAATAAGAAAACTCCTTTATCAAACAATTTTCCAAATCAATCTGTAAAAAACTGTGTGAAAAAAAAAAGGGGAGAACCATAAAACGTTTCCCTACTACACACCTTCTTACCATTCCTTCGGCTACTGTTGATTCCCTACTCAATAAAAAAGCCCCAGTATGCTGTCATTGAAATTGTTTATGCTGGCTGCAAGCCTACCTGTCTAAGCAAAAGGGTGCTCCTTGGCCACAAGCACCTACACGGAATTGTAGAAAAAGGGTAAAAAAATTGAAACAAGTACCGTAAAGATGCTCTAATCAGTGAGCCAATCCAAGTTTTATTTTTGTTCGGAAGTGGAAAATGTTTTCGAACATTATCGCTGTTACTGCCTTTTCGGTCTGAGTTATCAAGATATTTGATAAACACCAAAAATAATTTTTCACATCAGTGAACATAATTTTATTGCAATAAGTGAGGCTATTAAAGGACGAGAGGTAGACGGTTATGTAAACAAGACGATTATGTATACAAGACTTAAATTTGCAAAATTGACTATTCTTAGTAGCAGATATAATTTTTAAGCAATAAAGTTCATTTTTCAATATCTGGCAGATTTATGGAGAAAAGCAGACGAAATCGTCCTCCATTTTTCCGTTTTATTGTGCAAAGATAAACTCTGTTTCCTTAAATATTAAGTTACTTCTCGGTATATTTATTTCTATATTAACTATACGAAAAAAATAAACTAAAACTAATAAGATAAAAGCAATGCATTAGTTTTTTCTCGTGAAAATATTTTTATTTCAGTTTTTGAGCCGCCACATTAAGATAGTAATTTTCTACAGGCTGCTATTCAAAAAAACTATTAGAACCAGTTATTAGAACTCGATATATTTTAGAAAGCGTTAGACGAGTAATGAACGTAATATCAATTAATAAATAATAAAAAAAAGCAGGAATTATGTAATCACCTTCATTAGCTTACAGTTGTTTCTGCTACTAGTTAAGATGTAATACACGTAGAGCTGACTGCATTACTTACAACAAATACATCTGTAAGCTAACAAAGATGATTACGTAATTCGTGTTCTTTTGTCCCTCATATATATATATATATATATATATATATATATATATATATATATATATATATATATATATGCATATGTGTGTGTAAGTATGTGAATATGTGTATATATTCGCGCGTGTGTGTGAGAGATGTGTGAGTGTATTGTGTATATTTTATGTGGAGAACGAACTATTGTGTGATGCGATGTAGGGAGTATAAAAGGAATTAGCTCAGTAACTAGAGAAGAAAGCATTGAATGAAACGTGACAGCAGAGACATCATAGATTTCCGATGAACTGGAGACTCACTATTTAATGGCCAAATCAATTATATCGTCCACTCGGCTCCATATTTTTGGGCCGACCATAATTGTAGGTGGATTCGTTTCTTTGTTTGCAATTGTATTCTTCTGTCTCCCCCACCATCATATATGCACATGCGCAATCGCATACATAGTCATACATGTATTACTTATTATATATATAAATATATATATATATATATATATATATATATATATATATATATATATATATATATATATATTTTAGAGACACTTTCAAATTTATCAGAATATTTGGGCTGAAGATTGGAATAGTGAAATTTCCATTCACTTAACCATGAAACGATTCGTATCCAACTAACTAAAGGCTTGGTTTGTTTACGCTTTTCCCTCCGGTTTTTGTTCTATGTGTGCCATAAATATCGCCATCCGCTTTAGAGAAAAATTTGTAGTTTGGAATCAGTAGTTCTTTGACTGCTATTTCTGAATTTTCAGTATGTTGGAGAAGCAACTCAATTGCTAATCCCTGTATATTTATGATGATATATATATATATATATATATATATATATATATATATATATATATATACATAAATGGCAATTTCTGTCTGTTTGTGTGTGTGTGTGTGTGTGTGTGAATTTGTTACATTAACTCCTCGAGACTATCCAACCGATCTTGGTGAAACTGGATACGTGTGTGGAGCATATGTCCATGCGGTCACTTACGCACTTGCAATTTTCAAAAATCAATAAGACATTTCAATGCAAATTCTCATAGGAACGTTATTTTCTGCCATAACTTTTAAAGTTTTCAACCGATTTTCTTGAAATTTTATACACAGATGGAATATGCGCTAAGGATGGGTTGAGACAAATAAATTTTTACCTAGGCCACTCACTCAAGATAATTTTTGATTAACTGATTAACGAAATTTGGCCTAAATTGTTTTGGGGTTAAATCGTTCATCAATTATTTCAACGTTCTCAGGTTGTTGTAACGTATTTTCTTAACACCTACATTTAAAATTATCGATTCTAAACGTTGCATTGATGTTCTGGCGGCCCTCTCTCTCCAACACTTCTCATCGCTTCTCACCCCACCTCTACCGTCCCCGAACCTCTTGGGTCAGCGAAAAACTTAATCCATAAGCAGCCTGGAGCAGTTTATAAATTTCTATAGCGTTTTTGGAGCGATAAGAGTTGCAACACATACTATAGAATCTTTTAACAACTCTGCCAATCGGTCTTTTATACACGCGCGCGCGCATGCACACACAATTAGACAGACAGACAGACAGACAGACAGACAGACAGACAGATAGATAGATAGATAGATAGATAGATAGATAGATAGATAGATAGATAGATAGATAGATATGCAATCATATATATTCGTTCTTAGTTTGTTCCGGCAGATTGGAGCGTAAATATGCTAATAGCTGTTGTATCTCCTCAATAGAAAGCAACTGCCCCTTTCAAACGAATGTATATTCATAACGGACTCAATTTATTAGCGTAAGGAATCGTTGAGACATCCGGTGTTTCAACGTCGTTTTGTCTCTTCAGTCAAAGCTAGTCTTGTGAATTCTGAGCCAATCGAATATCTTCTACAGTCATGGTGTATAGCAGTGTCGTCACCTCATATTCAAACTCAGTCTTTCGGGCAGCACATATGGTATCCAGGAACTTTGATGCAATCAGTTCCACCAAGGGAACGTCTACATGGTTAGTATACCTACTAGAAATAGCCCTCGAATACCATCAAATCATGCCTATCGTCTTAAGGAAGGAAATAATTCATTACTAGACATACAAACGAGACGAGATAAGTTTGTGTCAGCTTGAAAAAAAAGAAACCTTTGATTATGGGTTTACTCAGACAGGGTTGACCTGAGACGACATAAAACATGTGAGACAACAGATGCTACAGGTGCTCACACGTCATTCAGGTAATTATATTGATATATTAACTAATTATAATTATGTCTATTATTGACAGCATAGAAAATATTTAGATCGTATCGAGTTATGCAGAAGATACGTACTAGTGTGTGTCTGCTATATGTATATACATATATATATATATATATATATATATATATATATATATATATATACATATAGCAGACATACACTTGTATGTATCTTCTGCATAACTACGATTTAAATATTTTCTATGCTATCAATACTAGACATAATTATAATATATATATATATATATATACATGTATACATGCATGTATGTATACACACACACACATACACACACATACATACATGCATACATGCATATATACATACATATATATGCGCTTACATACACGTGCGCGCAAACACCCAAAAACATTGGCAAGTTATAAAGTATATTCAGCCACCAGTTGCGATTAAGGCTTTGTACCTACTTACATATAGACATATAGACATACATACATCCACACATACATATACACACACCCGCGCGCGCACGCACACACAGACAGACACACACACGCACACACGCACAAACGCGCGCGCACATACGCAGATATATAGTCACATGTACGTGCGTACACACAAGCACAATGGCAGAATATATATACACAGAAGTCACAGAAGTAAATAGACACCCCATAAAACTTCGTTTTATGCTTATTTTAATTTGAAAAGGTTTATATTTTTCCTTAATTGAAATTTCTATGTTCTGTATGTGGCTGTTTGATCATGCTACGTACAAAAGAAACCTTAGAGTTGTCTGAATTTCAAAGAGGCCGTATTGTGTGTCAATCTGAAGGTGGTTTTAGCGTAAAACCACAGAAAAACTTGGGATCCTGCTTTTTACAGTTAATAGAGTGATTGTGCGATTCACCATAAAGGAGAAGGTGTTCACATCATCTCGCCCAGATCGACCAGGGCCCTCTGACAGGATCCTTCACCCTGTTAAGAGAATTGTGGAGGATAGTCCTTATTGCAAGGCCTCTGGCATAACAGAAAATTGATGTCAATCCCAGAACAGCTGTCAGGTATGTCCACAAACTTGGTTGCTATGGCAGAGCAAGGAAGAGGTCACTTCTTCCACCAACCAATACCAAGCGGAGAAAAGATTGGGCCAGTGAAATGGTGGATAGGCCACTAGAATTTTGGGACATTGTCATATTCTTTGATAAGTCCAGATTTACGTCCGAATGCCCTTAAACGTGTTAAATATGACTTAAAACGAATATATTTAATTCTACACTACTTCGTACGAATCATATGAGTGTGTGTATGTGCGTGTGTGTGTGTGAATGTATTTACATATGTGTGCGTGTGTTTGTGTGTGTGTGTGTGTGTGTGTGTGTGTGTGTGTGTGTGTGTGCTTGTGTGTGTGTGTGTGTGTGTGTGTGTGTGTGTGTATAACAAACATAATTATTGAAATATGATAATTGGCTATAATAATAATCGAAATATGAAGTACATTTTATAAATTCCACGTTTGTACACTAAGTTATATAACACTCCAGTACAAACTATTTTCTGTTTTGGAAGTTTCTGTTTTTCTTGTTATTTTTAAACACCCCATTACCTCTCTTCCTCCCTCTTTCTCTCTCTCTCTCTCTTTCTCTCTCTCTCTCTCTCTCTCTCTCTCTCTGTCCCTCTCTTTCTTTCTCTGTTTCTCTTTTTCACTTCCTCCCTCCTTCCCTCCTCGTGCCCTCACTGCACTTTCATCCGGATAGTCACCATGAATCTTTGGTTCTGTTTGTTCTATCTGACAAATCAAAAGATTCAAATGAGGTCCTGCTCATCATAATGAAATTAGTTATAATAGGAGCACACTGTCGAGCAAATTAACTTTTTGGAATTCTAGGTCAAACGCCGGATGGTAAAGGGAGAGGGAAGGGAAAATGCAATTTGTAATTTCGGGAGCTGAGTCCATCCACTAAATGCCACCAGTACTGTAATACAATACGATCCTAATATCTCTATTGTCACTATAAATAACCGTGACTGATCTCTGCAGCAAACTGATACATGCAAACAAACACCTATATCATTATTATTATTATTATTATTATTATTATTATTATTATTATTATTATTATTATTATTATTATTATTATCATTATTATTATTATTATTATTATTATCATTATTATTATTATTATTATTATTATTATTAATATTATTATTATTATTCAGTAGTTTTATTTTTAAAGCGTGCATTGGTCATGCATTGTTTATGTTGATTCATGTGGCTGTGATGCATGTGGCTGTGATGCATGTGCATGGTGTACCCATATCAGACGGGTAGTCATGATGGGTATATTGGACTTCGTATATGTATACCTTTGTGTTACTTTGATGGCATGCAATGCTCTCTCATTCAATAATAATAATAATAATTATTATTATTATTATTATTATTATTATTATTATTATTATTATTATTCAGTAGTTTTATTTTTATAACGTGCTTTCACTTCACTACCGAGCGCAGCTCTGTGCGCCTTGGGTATGTGCTGTGGTTTGCTGTGGTGCTCTTATGTTTACTGTATTGAAAGTGTTTTGCGTAGAATGTGTGCAGTACCCAGTAATGCAATTTTCTGTATGTTATATATATTTGTAAGTCCTGGTGTTTTTGTTATGTATTTGTCTGAATATTTTTTTATTATACCTAAGGCACCTACTATGATAGGAATTGTTTCTGTTTTTAGATTCCACATTCGAGTTATCTCTATTTCCAGGTCTTTGTATTTTGAAAGTTTTTCCATTTCTTTTAGAGAAACGTTGTCATCTGCTGGTATTGATACATCAATTAGAAAGCATTTTTTTCCTTCATGCTCTTTGACAACTATATCTGGTCTATTTGCCTTAATTTCTCTATCTGTGTGTATTGGCATATCCCAGAGTATGGTTGCTTTCTCGTTTTCTGTGACCTTTTCTGGCGTGTGTTTATACCATCTTTTTTCTGTTGTTATTCCATAATGTTGGCATAGCTTCCAGTGTATATAGGTCCCAGCTCTGTCGTGTCTGTGAATATATTCCTTCTTAGCCAGGACTGGGCAGCCAGAGATAATATGATTTATTGTTTCTTGTCAATCTCCACATATTCTACAGTTACTTGTTATATTTCTTTTCATTATGTGTTTTTGGTAATTTCTGGTGGGGAGGCTTTGGTCTTGTGCAGCAATTAAAAATCCTTCAGTCTCTGCTTTGAGTCCTGAGCTTCTCAGCCATTGCTGGGATTTTTCTCTGTCTATTTCTTTCGCATTTAGTTTAGCCCAGTATTTACCATGTAGGGGCTTTTCTTGCCATCGTTTTATCATGGTCCGTTGCTGTTCTAGTTTTAGTTTGGATTTCATATGTTTTATAGCTTTTGTTGTTTCTTCTTCTTCTTCTTCTTCGTATTTGTTAGGTAGATTGATTTTTTGTTTGTATTTGTCAGCTTCCTTAAATACTGAAAACAGTTTTTTGTTTTGCTCGTGTTTTGTGGCTATTTGTATTAGTTTCCCTTGCTTCTGGAGTAGGTATTTTTGCAGTCCTATGGTGGTTATTTTATAATAGTTTTCTAGCTGTATAAGACCGCTGCCACCTTCTGTGCGTTGTATATATAGCCTTTCTATGTCAGATTTTGGGCGGTGCATCCTATCGTCATCATCATTATTATTATTATTATTATTATTATTATTATTATTATTATTATTATTATTATTATTATTATTATTATTATTATTATTATTCAGTAGTTTTATTTTTATGACGTGTTTTCACTTCACTACCGAGCGCAGCTCTGTGCGCCTTGTGTATGTGCTGTGGTTTGCTTTGGTGCTCTTGTGTTTACTGTATTGAAAGTATTTTGCGTAGAATGTGTGCAGTACCCAGTAGTGCAATTTTCTGTATGTTATATATATTTTTAAGTCCTGGTGTTTTTGTTATGCATTTGTCTGAATATTTTTTTTTGTTATGCCTAAGGCACCTACTATGATAGGAATTGTTTCTGTTTTTAGATTCCACATTCGAGTTACCTCTATTTCCAGATCTTTGTATTTTGAAAGTTTTTCCATTTCTTTTAGGGAAACATTGTCATCTGCTGGTATTGATACATCTATTAGAAAGCATTTTTTTTCTTCATGATCTTTGATAACTATATCTGGTCTATTTCCCTTAATTTCTCTATCTGTGTGTATTGGCATATCCCAGAGTATGGTTGCTTTCTCGTTTTCTGTGACCTTTTCTGGCGTGTGTTTATACCATCTTTTTTTCTGTTGTTATTCCATAGTGTTGGCATAGCTTCCAGTGTATATAGGTCCCAGCTCTGTCGTGTATGTGAATATATTCCTTCTTAGCCAGGACTGGGCAGCCATCATTATTATTATTATTATCATCATTATTATTATTATTATTAGTAGTAGTAGTAGTAGTAGTAGTAGTAGTAGTAGTAGTAGTAGTAGTAGTAGTAGTAGTAGTAGTAGTAATGTTATTATTTCCATTTCACTTCTCAGAGCTCTCGATTTTACTTGTAGCTGTTAATTCTGTAAGAGTGGTCAGCAACATTGTCGTCAAAGGTCTCACAAGATCTCTTTCCGCGATACGTAACACCCAAGTACCAATCTCAAAATCCTCCAAGACCCCCAATAGGGCAGTTTTTTTTAGCATGTTCTTCCCTCATATCAATTTCAGACCTTGTGCCTATAGTAGAAAGCCATATAGGCTTAACTTTAAACATAGGATCAAATAAGACCAAATAGGATCAAATACGTAATCGTACCTATTTGTATTGACAGAATGAACAGTTGACTCAGAATTCAGATCAATTTTTTGTTAGTAAATGGGTATTCGGCAGCCAATACAAGAGCATTCTTTTCGATCCAGTCGTGATTATTTGTATACGTGTGGATGTGTGACTATAACACAATCCAGAACATATGAGCAGAGCTCTTGTATAGATCTTAGTTTAGCTTTATACAGATCAACAACTAATCAGAGTTGAAGTATATCTTGGCTCTTTAAATGAAATCTACTGTTTTTGATGTTTTGACGCTGTTAAGATACCATGAAAGATTATAAATAATTGTAAGAGCTAACTTTTGTAGTGACTTTGAGTTTTAGCTGTGCTAATTTTTTAAGATGAAGTTCGATACGGTTTCTGTTATAGATAATCATTATGCATTTATAATAAAGTACAAGACTTTATTGTATGTGTATCCGGTTTTAGAACAAGTTTGTCGCGTTCCTGCGTGACACAAGAAGAAACTAAGAGAATTGACGGCAGGAAAAGTATCCAGACGGCCGCAAAATAATACCCCTGGGAAACCGTGTGATCCATACAGGCATGGAAAAGGCAGACGTAAGACGTTGTTGTTAGAGGGTGAGGAGGAGGAGGAGGAGGAGGAGGAGGAGGAGGACAAGAGGAGGAGGACAAGAGGAGGAGGACAAGAGGAGGAGGACAAGAGGAGGAGGAGGACAAGAGGAGGAGGAGGACAAGAGGAGGAGGAGGACAAGAGGAGGAGGAGGAGGAGGACAAGAGGAGGAGGAGGAGGAGGAGGAGGACAAGAGGAGGAGGAGGAGGAGGAGGAGGACAAGAGGAGGAGGAGGAGGAGGAGGACAAGAGGAGGAGGAGGAGGAGGAGGAGGACAAGAGGAGGAGGAGGAGGAGGAGGACAAGAGGAGGAGGAGGAGGAGGAGGACAAGAGGAGGAGGACAAGAGGAGGAGGAGGAGGAGGAGGACAAGAGGACAAGAGGAGGAGGAGGAGGACAAGAGGACAAGAGGAGGAGGAGGACAAGAGGACAAGAGGAGGAGGAGGACAAGAGGACAAGAGGAGGAGGAGGACAAGAGGACAAGAGGAGGAGGAGGACAAGAGGACAAGAGGAGGAGGAGGAAGAGGACAAGAGGAGGAGGAGGAAGAGGAAGAAGAAGAAGAGGAAGAAGAAGAAGAAGAGGAGGAGGAGGAGAGGAGGAGGAGGAAGAAGAGAATGAGGAGGAAGAAGGGGAGGAGGAGAGGAGGAGAAGGAAGAAGAGAAGGAGAAGGAAGAAGAGAAGGAGAAGGAAGAAGAGAAGGAGAAGGAAGAAGATAAGGAGAAGGAAGAAGGGGAGGAGGAGAGGAGGAGGAAGAGGAGGAGGAAGAGGAGGAGGAAGAGGAGGAGGAAGAGGAGGAGGAAGAGGAGGAGGAAGAGGAGGAGGAAGAGGAGGAGGAAGAGGAGGAGGAAGAGGAGGAGGAAGAGGAGGAGGAAGTGGAGGTGGAGGAGGAGGACAAGAGGAGAAGAGGAGTAGGAAGAGGAGGAGGAAGAGGAGGAGGAAGAGGAGGAGGAAGAGGAGGAGGAAGAGGAGGAGGAGGAAGAGGAGGAGGAAGAGGAGGTGGAGGAGGAGGACAAGAGGAGAAGAGGAGGAGGAGGACAAGAGGAGGAGGACAAGAGGAGGACAAGAGGAGGAGGACAAGAGGAGGAGGACAAGAGGAGGAGGACAAGAGGAGGAGGACAAGAGGAGAAGAGGAGGAGGAGGAGGAGGAGGAGGACAAGAGGAGAAGAGGAGAAGAGGAGGAGGAGGACAAGAGGAGAAGAGGAGAAGAGGAGAAGAGGAGAAGAGGAGAAGAGGAGAAGAGGAGAAGAGGAGAAGAGGAGGAGGAGGAGAGAGTCGATGACAAGACGACGACGATAGTGACAAAGGCAACGAAAATGATGATGAAGATGATGAAGATGACGGCGACGATGAAGATGATTGTGACGAC